>NC_080722.1:16786129-16963629 GCF_019097595.1 Hemibagrus wyckioides | reverse complement strand
GTTCTGTAGCAGATTATAACAGATGTCAGAGCATGCACCGCTGCAGGAGGCAACGGACCAAAATATCGCCCTCGTGCTGTTTAGATCATTTACCCTCCAAAATATACCCAGAATATCGTGTGTCATGTTTCTGGCTAGAAACATTGACTGTCCAGTGCATAAATACACTTATTTTTTATTTTAAATAGCCACTTTGTGTGATAAAATCACTTGAATTTCTCTTTCAAACATACAATGATAGACCTAAACATTCTGTTTATAGAAAAATTGCACAGTGTGATTGTTTATTACGATCATGTTGTTGACGTTCGGGTGCTGTTGCCACACAGGCCCACCCTGTTCTCGTGTTCATTGAATGCCGTCACAGTAAACATAGCAGATTATATTTTTGATTGAAAAAACAAGGGAATTTTTTGGATTTGTTCAGAATGATTACAATGTAAATGATGGCCCTGTGTATTTGTTTATCTAAAGTAACCACCCAAATTTTGCGTGTGTTACAGATTTGTCACAGCACATTGATGTGGAGTAAATAAGCAGCACTGTTTACTTTGCACGTACTTTTAGTACAGTGTTCTAGAATAATAAGAAGAAGAATAATTGCCGAAGTAATTACCACATACCTATTATTTACAGTCGATGCCACCCATGATTGTGTGTTCTGTGGCATTTTGTCTCTCTGACGCTTCTGAAATGACTCCCCAGGTACTCGTGTGACGATGGTGTTGAAGGACATACCAGCAGAAAACATCACCCGTCCCTTGGGTCGCAATGAGGTTATTGGCTTACTCTTCCGCCTTACGATATTTGGTGCCGTCACCTACTTTACGATAAAGTGGATGGTGGATGCTATCGATCCAACAAGAAAACAAAAAGTAGAAGCACAGAAGCAGGTATTTATTAAAAAAATGAAAGCAGTTCATTAATTCGTTTCTTGGTTGGTCGCTTTGACTTGGTTGGTGGTTTTCAAATTTTGAATCACTTAAAGGGTTTTCATGTATTATTTGCCTGGAACTAGTAGAACTACTTCAGTGTGCCTTGCAATTGCAATATGTAAATCAGCGCTGCAGTAATTATTTGGCTTAACTAATTACTGGCCATTACTACTTCAGAAATGTGGCTTGGCATGAATTCATGATATACAAAGTTTCCGTATTGGTCTCAGCATATTAATATCAGATCTGAGATTTCAAATAGGCCATTGTTCTTGGGTCAAATGTAATTCAGTAGTGAAGCTGTTGGGGGCAGCACACGGTGCAGGTCCAGCACTTTTGCAGCAGCTTAAAAACTGACTGAATGATTTCATTTGCACAAGAGTCTTCGCACTTGGATAATAAGAAGGCGAGCAGACACACTATATTGCCAAAGGTTTTGGGACATCTGCCATGGACATGAATTTAATATGGAGTTGTCCCATCCTTTGCAGCTATAACAGCTTCTAGGAACTCTTCAGGGAAGGCTTTCCACAAGGTTTAGGAGTGTGTTTATGGGAATGTTTGACCATTCCTCTAGAAGCGCATTTGTGAGGTCAGGCTCTGATGCTGGATGAAAAGGCCTGGCTCGCAGTTTCCACTCTAATTTATCACAAAGATTTTCTATCAGGTTGAGGTCAGGACTCTGTGCAGGCCAGTCAAGTTTCTCCACACCAAACTCTTTATGGACCTTGCTTTGTGCATTGGTGTGCAGTCATGTTGGAACAGGACGGGGTCATCCCCAAACTGTTCTCACAAATTTGGGAGCATGAAATTGTCTAAAATGTCTTGGTATGCTGAAGCATTGAGTTCCTTTTACTGGAACTAAGGAGCCAAGCCCAACCCCTGAAAAACAACTCCTTCAATGATTTGGAAGGGGTGTCCCAAAACTTTTGGCAATATAGTGTAAGTTCATTTTACGTGTGCTTTTGTTTGCCATCTTTCTCCTTAATTTGGTCTTTTTCTAATTTTCTCCCACCTGCCTGATTACATTTGTTTTACATGCTATTACTGAAAAATAATATGAATTAAATTAGTTGTATATTTGTCAGTTAATTAAACGTTCTCTTTTTACAGTCCTAATGATCGCTACATATAAGTATTCTGTGTCCTGTTGATATTGCAGATACACAACACTATTGTGCATTAATATTGATCTGGTGAAATGACTTCATTCGATGAATTAAACCTTCCTGCATCCTTTCAGGCAGAGAAACTCATGAAGCAGATTGGAGTGCACAATGTCAAGCTGTCCGAGTATGAGATGAGTATTGCAGCCCATCTGGTGGACCCTTTAAGTATGCAAGTGAGGATGCTGTTTTGTCTCAGTCTGAAGCGTATGTTTTTATTCCCGAGTTTGAGGCATGATGTCCCATGTCCTCAAAGTAGACCCTGTCTTGGTTGATGGATATTAATTGCGAATCAGCAACCTGATTGTCTGCTAAGCAGCTTAATAACGTGCTAATACACACACACATGATTTCTGATTGCTTTTTAGGCCTAGTCCACACGTGCACGGGTATTTTTAAAAACTGGCGGTTTTTTATTTTTGACTATAAACATGATATTTTATTAATTTTCTATTTGAACGATTAAATAAAGTGTACTATGTAATGTTGATGTTTTAATTATATATTTCAGTTTAGCCAATAAGGTTCAGGAGAGTCCTATCCAGTCAGACTTCAGTCTTGATTAGCGGGTTGTTGTAATCGTTCTGCTCGTTAAGTCGGTATCACAAAGTTATTAACTGTTATAATTGTTTGTTATTGTATTAGTTATAACAATGTGCATTTTGGGCTGGTATTTTTTCTTTTTAAATGGGTGGGTTTAAGCTGTAGTTGGGCTGGAAATCTTCAGTCCAATCTAGCAACAAGCCAAAAATCTCCGGTTTCGCTGTCTACACGATAACACTGGAACCGGAGTTTTTAAAAAACTTCACCCTGGCAGGAGTTTTCAAAAATGTTCGGTTTCAGTGACCGGATGCTGCGTTTACGTGTGGACGAACGGCCTAACCGCATAAAAAAAGCTGCGGTTTTAAAAATACCCGCGTTCCTGTGGACAGGTGTCCACAGGAACGCGGGTTTACTTGTCGTAAACCCGTGTGTCGAGTTTACGTGTTGTAACTAAATAAGTGTTGCTTAACCTGACTGAGTAGTTGACACGGCAGCAAACTATTTCGAACGTGAAGTATAGAGTATTTCCGAGAGACTACGGGAATGTTGGATGAGCTAGAACTTTCCCGGCAATAGATACTCGAGAATAAGTGCTGTTATGTTGTTTAAGGAAGGTTGGACAAAGTACTAAATACAGGGGTGCCAATAATTGTGACGCGGTTTTGTTAAAAAAAAAAAAAAAACATTTTTCATGATGGATTCTTTCTTGAAATAAATTTCCTTTGATTAAAGATTAGATTCCTATCATCTTTCCAATGAGATTCAAGTTATTATAGACATGATGTTGTAGTGACAGTGACAGACACCCACCCTTTTTAGGCATGCCAATAATTCTGCAGCAGGCAGTAAATATTAAACATGATCACAACAAATATCCCAGGTAGCTTAAATAAAAATGACTAGGTGATTATTTAATGGTTCAGATAAATCAACATCAACATGAAATAATTAGTGTCTTCTCACAAGCCTGTTTTTATTTAAAGAGAATTATTTTGTATGTTCTTGGTGTGTTCTCAGATTACATGGAGTGATATAGCTGGCCTCGATGACGTTATAACTGAGCTAAAGGACTCCGTCATTCTTCCCATCCAGAAAAGGCATCTGTTCGAAAGGTCAAAGCTGCTTCAGCCTCCCAAAGGTGAGGACATGAACGAACCTGTTTGATTAATGGTGCATAATTACAAGCCATTATCATGCGGCATGCAGAGACAACTGCGTCATCACATAGTTCTGTCCTTACCAGGGGTGCTATTGTACGGGCCTCCGGGCTGTGGAAAAACTCTGATAGCCAAAGCCACAGCAAAAGAGGCAGGTTTCCGGTTCATCAACCTGCAGCCCTCCACTCTGACAGATAAATGGTACGGCGAGTCCCAGAAACTGGCCGCAGCCGTCTTCTCCTTGGCCATCAAGCTCCAACCATCTATCATCTTCATTGATGAAATTGGTAAGCACATACATGGCAAAATAAATGGTCTTTGTAGAAGGAATCATGATGGGTCCTTTTTTTTTTTTACTTAAATCTAGGCAACACGCTGTCTGCATTTCATTTTCTGTATTGGTCTGAGGAAAATCAAACTGCACTTTTTTTAAGGAAATAGCTGTAAAAAACCTCAAAGGAAGTCTGCCCTAGATAACAAAAGAGAACATTAAGACAGTACTCGGGTGTCAAGGATGTAAAAATCACCCCAATGGTACCATACATGCTAAATATTACTTCCCTTTTCTCCCATAGACTCCTTTTTAAGAAACCGCTCCAGCTCAGACCATGAGGCTACAGCCATGATGAAGGCTCAGTTCATGAGCTTATGGGACGGACTAGACACGGATTACAAATGCCAGGTACCGCGAATATGGCTATGCAGTTTTGTGGTGTAGGTTGTTTGAAAGTATTTCAGGTACATACCAAAACAGGCTCTACATGTTTTTAAGAGAAACAGCAAATCAGCTACAAGATGTTTAATTAAAATGATTTGTTCAGGTTATAATTATGGGTGCCACCAACCGCCCTCAGGATCTGGACTCGGCTATCCTGCGCAGAATGCCTACTAGGTTCCACATTAATCAGCCTGTGAGTGTCGACACATTCCCACTATGAACAGGTTTCAGTTTTGAATGAACTAAAAACTGCTGAATTCATTCGATGTTTTATTCCCCCCAATACAGAATATCAAGCAGAGGGAATCGATACTGAGGCTTATCCTGGAGAACGAGAATGTAAGTGTTAAATGTACAGATCGAGCATGAGTCTGGCTGGTGTGCTGGAAATATTCACACTAATCATTTTCCAATTCTGAAGATTGGGGTTGGTGTAAACCTGCATGAAGTAGCAAGAAACACCGATGGCTTCTCAGGAAGTGACCTCAAAGAGATGTGCCGAGATGCGGCTCTGCTGTGTGTACGAGACTTTGTGCATGCCGAAGACGGGTAAGCCTTTTCAGTTTAGGTCATTATATTTTGTTTTTGTGTGTATATAGCTAACATTTACTTATGTAGGTGTCTGATGTTAGGTTTACGGTGGCTGAGAAGTGCAAAACAAATGATTGGAAGAGACATCTGTCACTCAGGATATACACGGAAGTACAGCTTGCTGTGGCAGTAGAGAGTTGATTCGCGTGTATATGAACCCAGCTCTGCTCTTATAGCACTCCTTACATCGTTTAATCTGGAATAGTTTGGTCTTCGAAACATACCTGTGTTCTTTAGGTGTGTTTTTAGAGATCGCAAACTAATCTTTGTGCCATGATACACTAACAGTATAACGTCCTTCCATGTTGAATGAATTCCATTTTCTTATTAAAATAAATGTTTGTTATAGTCTTTAAAAGGTTTAAAGTTGCAAAAAAAATTATTTAAAGTGAACACAGATCTCCACACACATACAAGAAATAAAGTTAGATACACAATTTCCTACTACTTGTATATCTTGAGTGACAGATGTCTCGTCCTATCAGCATTAAGAATTCCGTCCGCAAACTATACCTACCTTTTCCGGCTTGTGTGACCTGACTCGGTTTTATTGCTTTGTTATTTAATGTGTTATTTTGCACTTCACGTCCACCGTATAGTTTCTTTACTCCAGACGTTTTAATTATTTTAAATTAAGTTTTATTAAAGTGAATTAGGAAATTAAGGGTGTTTATACATGCCGTCATGATGTATTCATTGCGAAAATCCTGAAGGTGCCACAAAGAAAACCTACGAGAGTTCATTCAAAGAAAGAAGTCCGAGAAACATTGCTTAGAAATCTATCGTTATTTCATTAAATATACCCAAGGAAAGGACGAAAATAGGGATAAGGGGTATGGATCACAAATACACATAGTTGACAACTTAGAAGAATACAGATAAAGAACAACAAAACCTAATGAGTACAGATGCTTCCAGACAGGAGCAACAGCTGTAAAATCATTACCCAGTTATATGGTACGTGTTAAAACGCTGAGCATAATGACCTCAGTCTAGATTGCATGATGACACGAACAAAAAAAGCAAATAAACCGTAGTGACTTTAAAAGAAAGCTTAAAGTTTATAAGCTTAAAGCTACAAAAGAGGTGTAATAGGGTGCAGATCACATTAGTGTCGGTCAGAAAGAATGAACCTGTCTATCCCTCCAGCTCCTTTGTATTACCTGTCACTGTATTACAATGGAGGTATCTTTTTACATTTGAACATCTCCTTCTCACACCTCAGACAACGGCTAGAGCTTAAAAAAGGACTGGAGATAGGAAAGACCATGAGAAAAATATTTAGGATGGATTGCTAGGATTGCAGATTCTAAAGAAAATAGTGGTTGGTGTATAAAAATGACTCCTCAGTGCCTATAAATTGCAAAAGAGTGAATCTCTCGATCAAAAATCCTATAAGAAGACTTGCACTGTGAACAGAACTGTTTTGTACACTCACTGGAAGAGTCACGAGTATAGTGGTGTTGAAATATTAAAGTTTATCTTGTAAATGTAGTTAGTAAAGTCCCTCTTTTGTAGAGACGCACTGAAACAAACCACTGGTCAGTTGGTCAGACTTGGTGAAATTCAATATTTTAATGAATCATTATCAGGTGTCACTGTAGTATGGCGTGGTTCATTCATTTAAAGCATGTGTAAATCTCCGTTTGTCAGATCACACTGTTCATGTGTACAATAATTTAGCTGCTATTTCTTTATTCTCAATAAACACTCCTATCTGATCACGTAGTTCATCATATGTACTCTTTTTTTTTTTTTTTTTTAATCCTTCATTCTTTGTTATTCTCATTTTTTACACCATAAGGAGATGGATTTAATTTCGTTGTCCTCTGTGCAATGACTATAAAGAATCGTAGCCCTGACACAGTGCAGATAAGAAGCTAGCTTTCACTAGGATCATATAGAGGAATCGAGTACTGTAAATTTCAATCACACACACACACACACACACCCCAGTACTTTGACGGTTTTAAAAAGCACCACTGGTGTAAAGCCAGCTGATGTCAAGACTTTATGTACACTTTAATGGCACATAATTACTTATCAAATTAAAATTGATATTGTCTAGGTACTTTAGCTAGGTGAGTGAAGTTATTCCTTCATGTTAGATCGCCCACATTATTCCCCCTTAAACTTTATTTAGCCAAAATTACACGCAGATGAAGAAGTAACCTCTATGTAAATATAGGGTAACAAATAGTAATGATGTAAAGCAATCTGATCTGTGGCTAGCTGTATTCACGAGGCATGTTTGTTCGGTGCATCAACCCTGTTTTCATAGGACCATACTGTAGAAACAATGTCGGAGGTCAAAATAAAATGAAAAGGAATGGAGACTAGGAACAAAAGACTAAGGAACAAACAGACTTCCAGCATCTTTCTTTTTTCTTTTTTTTTTGTATGGTTTCCCCCCCCCTCTTTTTTTCCCCTCTTTGCTTGGATTTCTGGAAAATGGTGTATGCTGCTGTTGCCATGTAAAACATCTCTTGTATATGGGGGGAATTCTCCAGGATCTTCAGTGTAGATGAAGTATGAGCCTTAGGCCTTTCTTTTCTTCATACTATTGTTTGTTCTGATGAATTATTTAATGTAGTCTTTGTTAAGAAAATGAAAAATACAATCCACTTCTCGGTTAGAAAAATAATATTTATTTCTTTTTATTTTTTGAGATTTAGAGTTATTTATTAGATAACTTACTAATAATAGGAGAATGCTGACTTAATAAGAGACAGCTGAAATAACTGGTTAAGGCTAAATAAGAGACAGCTGAAATAACTGGTTAAGGCTAATAATTTGTAAGAGGAATACGGAAATGTCATTTCAACCATAAAAAAGTTTCTTGACTTGAAAAGTTTCGAGGATTGTCCTTAAAACCATTTCTTCTAAACACTTAAACACAGTTTTCTCATTTTTTGTAACAATAAACTTTAAATCCTCCACATTGTTCTGTGTGCTCTGCTATATAGACAGCTTTTGTTTGTTTGTGGTGTTGCCATAAGGATCAAATGACACTACCTCTGAGATTCTTTAAACAGCTGTATATTCACGTCAAGCAGCTATATGAGAGGATTATGTTAATTATCTGTCATTTGTCTGGCAATTTTTTTTAATATACGTTACATATGACAGGCATAATTCATTCAGAGTGACTTGTGATAGGGAAAAAAAATCCAGCCAGGCAGCATGCAGCAGACCCAGGAATGCCTTCTACAATGTGATTTAAGGGTGTGTGCATTTTTCCAGGAGAGCCAGAATTTGTAATGTCTTGTCTTGAAAGCAGACTTGTTTTGTTCACTAAAACATTTAATTGTTTCTTTATTAGAGTCTGAGTACTAATCCTATAAGGTTGATCTGTTCTAACCTATTTTTATCGAACTAAAATGGTGCCAATTTTGTCAACAGTTCAGAGGAAGACTTCATCCGACCCATCCAGCAGACTGACCTCCAAAAAGCCATTGAAAAGATGAAGAAATCCAAATCAGCAGGAACACCAAGTATGATGATGGATTCAGCTCTGGACTGATTCTGATACTACTGGCCAGGGTGAATTGTTTTTCCCCCAGAAGATCATCATAATAATTTTTGTAGGTTTATCATATAATATGGTTTGCATAAGAAGGTGCTCTAGAAACAGGATGTTTGATCTATCAACTTTTTATTTTTATTATTTTTTTGCAATATGCCTTTTTTCCCCCCCTTTGCTCTGTTCTGTATCATAGTGCCTTTTAGGCATTAGGTTTGCTAAGCACTTGCTGCATGTGATATTAGAATATTTATAAAATTGTACAGAAGCAGGTAACATGTATATAAAGCACCTAGGTCATAATTAATTTCAGTAAATAAAGAAGATAATGTAAGGGAATTGGGATTCCTTTGTAGTACTAAAGAATTACTGGTGTGTTTAGCGAAGTACATTTACAGATGCAGTGGATATGTCCTGGGGAAAAAAGTGCAGGGTTTTTTTTGTGGTGAAAATGAAACCAAGATGTCAGTTGTTATGTGATATCGCAACCAACTAAATTCCTTCTGATGCCCTCTCTTTGTTGACCTGAATTTGCGCTTCGGGCCGTTATCGAGCCGGAAGGTGACATTTTTCCTCTAACGGAGGCATGCAGCTTTTTTTTAAACCACTATACCAACATGCTTCATCAATTTAGCATCTTTCACAATCATGCCCACAAAGTTCTACCTTGGTCTCGTCAGGTCATAACGCATTTTGCCACATAGATTGGGATGATTGTATCTAACTTTTAGCAAATTCGAGGCAGATTTGGATGGTTTTTATTTTCCATGAGAATAAACATGCCCAACTTGTAAAGATTATGAGCGATTGTCAGTTGCAGGGAGTGAGAAGCACGTCACCAGATATAACGTTAATGATGCTGTAAGCCTCTTTGCAGCCTCACTGATACGATTTCGGCTTTAGTCCATTTAGAGTGGACATCCTCTTCATGGTAATGTCACTGTTGTGCTCCACTTGTTGCTAAACGTGTTTAGCACACTATATATAGTATATTCATGCTGATACATTTTAACAATGTGATCCTGTACATGCTTTGGAAGCTGTTTGTATACACGGTTTCAGGAGTCAGACGAAACCATGATGAATTCAAGAAGAAAATCAGCTGATTTGTATGTGGGGTTAATCCGAGTCACTGAATGTGATCGGTTCACTCGGTGCACCGCCACATACCCCATTATAAAAGTCTGGGTGCATTTGTGCAACCAGGTTATCATAAGCTTTTTTCATTTTCTACCAGAAATGTTTTTCACTTGGTTGTTGGTTGCTGTGTCACATTAAAGATCTGACCGGATTTGTTTGTTTACTTTTTTTGTATCACCAAAAAAAAAAAAAAGACGTTTTATCAGGGGTGTGTAAACTCTTTATATCCACAGTGCAGTGCTCTTTGGACTGAAATATAAAGCATGTTTTTGAGCAGTGTACGGAGAAAAGCTGTTGTGAAGTGTAACGTGATATCTTCTCTAGCAATAAATAAGGGTCTACAGACTGTCTGTGTGAAGTAAGCTATCCGTCCTATTTAAAAAAAAAAAAAAAAATTTTTAGTATGTGTGGATCCTGAGTCAGAGAATTTTCTGAATAAGTTACAAGCAAAGCGATGCGTAGGAGTTGTAAGCTCTTTATAGTGTGTATATAATGCTTAGTAAACAATGTATATCGTGTAACCATTTGGACACACACAGGAAAACAATGTTTTGTGTACTACTGGATTTATTGGTAGTATTACCATTAATGGAAAAATGATCAGAGAAGAGATCATACAATAAGGAATAAAGGACATAATTTACACTATGTTCATTTTGTAATAAATATGTTAAGGTTGTTACTTTACCAAGAAAGTATGTTTTGTCTTTCACATGGATCCCAAAGCACTCTGAATATCCTCATTAGACTCCGACATCACTTTGAGTTAGTTTTGCATAGATTTTGTTTACTTTAGGCAATTTAAGGATATGTTAATGTGAGTACAGCTAATATACTGTTTTGTTTTTTTTCTGAGGTATAATCTGTTTTCATTAAGCTGAAGTGTATATCAAGTGTATATCAGGTGTAATAATTTGATCAAGTCTAGCAACCTAAACTGATTTTAAATGTACATATACAATAAAAAGGTAATGATTCCATGTCAGGAAAATTTTCAAAAATCTCATGTCTTCACTTCACTGTGATGGAAATTTTTTTTTTCCTCTGTGTGTAATGAAACACTGACAGAAATGCTGAGACGCAAAACCTTCACAATTTGTTTTCCACAGACTCTACAGAAACGTTCATTTTTTAAATAATCTGTTTAAAAAATATTGTACAGAAGAAATACAAAATCATTTTGAGTTAAGACTTGTATTATAAATATATTGACTAAAACCCTATAATTTATAAAAATGAATAGATAGCATTTATCTGTTGCCAATGTACAGTTAATCTTTTTGGAGGGAGCTATAATACTCAGTGAGGACCTTCCATGCCTTGGGTGCCATGAAACCATCTGGAGGATTCTCTCCACTGCGAGCCAGTTTCCTCATTTTGGTTCCAGAGATGAACTCAAAGTCGCTATGCCTGAAAAGGATCAACACACCATAGTTTTAGTCATCCATTTCCAGGAAGTGCGATTTTTTTTTGGTAACATCTACTATTGACATTTTAAAAATTCTAATCTTCTGAAAAGCCACTAACCGGTCTTTGTCATAGAAGTCCATTGCTTTCTTCTCTTTATTGTAAGCAGCAACTCTGAATGGAATGATTTCAACAGAAGTGAGGCCCGGTGCCATGGTCAGCACTTTGCCACCATGTGTGGGTTCATATAAGTCCTGTTTAGTCTCTGGGTGGGGCATGCCTGCTGGGTCACGGCCCACAATGTAAAAGTTGGAACCAGCAATCATTCTGGCCCTGCAGTGCCATTGTACCTGTAGAGATACACACACACACTCTAACAGCCTTTGGCTAATAATCAGACTCTTTCAAGCAACTGTCTAGTAAAATCTGTGTCAACGTTCATCATTATTATAGTGAGCTCACCTCCGTGGGACCAGCATACATCATGGGCGATGGGAAGATGGCTACGATGGTGTTGGCAGGATCCAGGACACCATCCTCAAGAACAGCAGCATGCTGCTTCATGCGCCAATCCAGCGGCACATCATCCTCTTTGGTCCAGCCACCCAGTGGGTGCAACAGCAGCACGGGCTTCTTGTAGCCGCGATCCAGCAGCCTCTTCCTGGTGTCCTGCATCAGGAGCGCGTGGCCGTTGTGCACTGGGTTGCGTAGCTGGAAGGCAAAGATTGCGTCTGCAAGAAAGGGAGATGTGGTTTACATTTGGGAGATGCTAATCACCACAATTCAAAATCTGTGTGATACATAGAGGTTCTGAGAACACCCAGAACCTCCTGAAATGTTTACTGATGGAACTGATAGTTTAATTACAGTGTACAGACAGGAAGTATTACAGCCTAGCTGATCTAAGGTTGCAGCCTTCTTTTGTCCACAGAACAGCATGTGAATAACTATTGTTGAGCGTTTGAATTTCCAGCTTCATTGTTTATGCTGCTCTGAGAAAATCTTTGCCAGGTAGCACTAGCTATTATAATAATTAATGTAATTAATAATTAATGTAAAATATTTATAAATAAATATTTGGTTGCTATGAAGAATGCTCCATTTGAATGCCACTGATATATACATGACCTCTGCCATTTAAACACCTGCAGAATTCATGTTCAGTGGGTTATACATAAATGGAGAACAAAACCTGTTGGTAGAGTCAAACATTTCTGGTAACACTCCTGATACATAGAGGAATATCTTATTCAACCTAACTTTAGCAGTGTTAAAGCGTGCCAAGCTTGTCAGTTGCCAATAAAGTCAAACGAGACCACATACGAACAATATGGCTCACAATAAAATGGTAATGCTTTACACTTTATTGTATGTTTGCGTTAATATCTAACTATGTCTAAGGTTACAAGCTACATCTACACACCAACTGTACATGTAGTACAAAGAGATCAGAGTTTCAAACTGTACTTTTTTCCTCAAGGCTTATTCATAAGCTATTATCACTACACCTTACAATTACTATAGTATTAATTAACACAAGATTCAAATGGACTAATTGCAGCAACAACCCTAATTAAACCTATTGTAAATCTTATTAATGGCTATTTAAAAAATCGTCTTGTATTACCTGCTCTCATTTTCTTAAACTTTTGTTTGAGCTCCTTCGGAGTGAGGCGGTATTGGTCTAGACCATCATTCCATTTGATTCGCTCCAACACCTCCAAGTCTCCACCAGCCAACCATTCACCACTTTCCATAACCATCTAAGAATGAAGCCAGGTTGTAAATCTTGCAGTAAAAGAACTGATACAAAACAGTCCACAGCGATACAAGATGGCATGGCATGATTACGAATTAGGAAATGAGCGTATATGAATGTTGTCAGACCTTGATGTAAGGGTGCTGGATGCATGTAGTGCCCCACTGTCTGGCACAGCGTTCCTCTTTACGGTGCTCGTAAAACTCAGGGTTCCTCATTATGGCCACTCTGCGACCTTTATATACCAGGGCAAAAGCAGCACAACCATCCAACCTGTCTTTGTCTTCCTTGGACACTGGTAGGACAATTGGTACAGAAAGGTTGATGGTGCCACCTAGAAGTGAAAAAAAATGAGAACATTTAAAAGCATTATTCTTGACAAGTACAATTCTACTACTTTACTAAGATTGCAAAAAAAAAGAAGAAATTGCTGATTGTTGTGCAATACACAAGAGTTAGATTTTCTGTAACAGAATCTGGTGCTGGTGTTAAAAGAGAGGGATTTTTCCTTGTTGTTCAGTGTCTTTACCATCGAGTAGACTGCCAAAGTGAAGGACCTGCAGGAACTCCCTTTCCCTCATAAAGCCTTTCAGAGGAGTAGCCCAGCCTTCAGCCAACACTTGAACCCACTGAAGATCCAACTAATGCAACAGAAACCAAGATTCAGATGACTGTTTCTGCTTAAAATGTATTACATAATTGCGAGCCATTTCATAAATGTAACAGCTGTATATGACTAGGAATAAACTGAGTCATCTCAGGATGTAATGACGGTTTGTACGTCACATTAGCGTGGCAGAGTAAATGTCTATATTGTGTGTAGGTTAGTGTTGCATTACCTTGGTGATGTTTACAGTTGGAAGTGTGTTGGCATCACTCCGTGCCAAATCCATCTTGTTTTCAGGGACAAACAGCTCATTGACCTCCTCTGTCAGACCACTTGGCACAATTTCCTGCAAGCAAAGAAGACCATTTGCATCATCTCCTAAATCCTAATACTGCCCTGAAAACAAAAATGACAAAATCGACCAACGCTGAGTCTCTTTAAAACCACAGCGGGGCCCAAAACTAGGGAAGCACTAGGGAAAATGCTTCTGCTTGGCATTTTGTTTCAGGGTTTCATTACAAATTATATCAGCAGCAGTCGCTTGTGAAGACATTTATATGTATTGCAGAATTTCTTAGTATTTCGTATTTCCCCTTTTACACTTAATGACGCTGCACTCACGGATGTTTGTGTAAAATCTGATGATCAATGTTAAAGCAAATCCATCTGCTTTCCGCAGGAACCCATGCTTCAATCGAAGGAATAAAACTCACAGGATATAATATGATCTATATCACAAATTTGCTTACCTTTAAATAGTGACTTAGAAATAAATAAATAAATAAATAAATAAATAAATAAATAAATAAATAAATAAATAAATAAATAGTTTTATAATTTTCAAAACAAAAACAAAACATACATATTAGCTATTCTGTGTTTTTTTGTTTGTTTGTTCGGTTTAGAATTCTCAAAGTTCTAAAACTTTCTTTTTATGAACAGTTATAAATTGAAAAAAATAATAAAATAATTATAAATCAATGTGGTCTCAGACTTTTGGACCCCAATGTAAATTTTTTGAGCCATGGTTCTCAAAGTGAGCATAATATATGAATAGTTTTATTATGTTCATGAAATAAATCTGAACTGAGGGACTACTATTGAATTTTTTTGGAGATTTTACAGTTTCCAGTAGAACATGTACTTCCTTACCTGGTCTTTAAGGAGATCTACCACTTGCTGAATGCACTCATTCACTGTGAGCTCTCCCGTTTTCAGTACAAGCTCTGGGGAATCTGGCTTCTCGTACTCAGAATCAATCCCTGTGAAGCCTAAAAAGTAATAGGGCCAGTGTATGGAGTTAAACCACATATTTAAATAGTTTCCAAACCATCCAATTACATGCAGCAAAGTCTGGTCAATATGTACCTTTAATCTCTCCAGCACGGGCCTTTTTATAAAGCCCTTTGACATCCCTGCTTTCACACACCTCCAGTGGTGCATTCACAAACACCTCAAAGAACTTCAGGTTTGAAACCTCATGGATCTTCCTTGCTTCATTTCGGTCCTTCGGTCACCACAGGAAAAAAAAGAAGAAGAGTGTTTTGAGTACAATTTTGCCAGATGTTCACTAAGCTGCATAAGCACTGAATCCTTCCATGTTTAGGTGCACCATACCCGTGTAAAAGGAGAGATGAAGCTAGTGATGCAAACCAAACCAGCATCAGCAAACAGCTTGGCCACCTCTGCAATACGGCGGATGTTTTCTTCTCTGTCTGCTGTGGTGAAACCCAGATTCTTGTTCAGGCCATGCCGAATGTTGTCACCATCAAGAGAATAGCACGGAATGCCATGGGAAACTAGATATTCCTCCAGAGCAAAACCGACAGTC
Organism: Hemibagrus wyckioides; assembly: GCF_019097595.1. NCBI lineage: Eukaryota > Metazoa > Chordata > Actinopteri > Siluriformes > Bagridae > Hemibagrus > Hemibagrus wyckioides. Next base: position 16,948,252 of record NC_080722.1, on the reverse strand, counting down.
GTCTTCCCTGCACCAGACAATCCTGGATGGAGATAAACAACTCACTGAGACTGAACTTTTCACAGACATTATAATGAATGATGATCCCAATTCGAACTGGATTTAAGCATAGCAACTCGTGTTGTACATTAAAATGATGTTTTTCTTTTAACTGATTATAAACTGATCAAACCTGTCAGCCACACAGTGCAACCTCGAAATCCACCTCTGGTTCCCACAACTTGGCCTCGTTTGCTCCTGCTTACATGGTGTGCCTGGTAAACAACGTTGGTTGCCCTTTGAAGAGCCTAATCATCAAATTATAGGAGTTAAACAGTATCCTATTCTACCTGCTGGTGAAAACTTAAAAACTTAAAAACCATCATCTGTAACTTGAGGACACCAAACAATTTAATAGATTACCAACATCATGAGGTTAAAGGTGTTTTGGCACTGTCTTTGGCTTTGTCATGTGAACTTAGATCCACAAATGCTACACTTTTATAAAGCTATAAGGGATTGTTCAGTAGTACATGAGGCAGCAGCCACCCTCCTGAATTCTGAATGACCTGAAAGCCGGCTGCTTCATTTCACCGGCATCTCCACAACGTTCATTTATTTAGTGTTGGAATGTTAAAAAGAGCAGGAGAGGGAGGAGGGAGAGAAAGAAAGAAAACGAGAGAGAGAGAGAGAGAGAGAGAGAGAGAGAGAGAGAGGTGGAAGACTTAGTGGGAGGGGTGGACTTGGGGAAACAAACAGCACTATTCATGCAGGCCAGTGGACTGGAGAGGTGGCCAGGCTGGAACACAGCCACACTTCTCTCAGCCGTTCACCCACCCAGGCAGGTCCAATGTACATCAGGGCCTCCTTTGACTGCCATAAACAGTGAGCTACTTTTTCTGTCACAGTAAAACTTGTCTTTTCATACACAACCCTGACTGCAACTGGATCATGTAAGTAGATGAAAGGTGGTTTATCAGCATCGGAATGTCTGAAAGATACAATCTGATCTTGGACATGGGCTTGCTTGCTTGCTTGCTTGCTTGCTTTATTTATTTATTTATTTATTAATTAATTAATTAATAAATGGTAGACAGCTGATCGCAGTGATTTTAACATTTTCATCCCAAAAAAATGACTGAATAGGGGGGAAAAACTGAGGACAATAAAATGCATCACGTAATCATAGGCAAACAAAGAAGTTTCTCTGAATGATGCAGAAGTCATTCAGTAGTAGATTTTTACCAAGAGCAAAAAGAACAAAACAAATACAATTTCGACATGACTAAATCACAAAAACTGATCTATGTAAAAAAAAATAATAATAATTAAATAAATAAATAAATAAAAAACATGAGAATAACTCTGAGCAAAAAAGAATTTGCCCGGAATTCTAGTTCCTCCTTATTAAGACGATCATCCTGGCCAAAGGACATTTCATCTCGCCTCTGTGTCCAGATCTGCCCCGTACAGTTACACAAGAGAAAACTGACCGGAAACGCAACAACTGACTCTTTTTGGTCCAAATTTACTCAGCAAGAAACTTTTTAATGGACACTGCCCCCCTTCACCCCTGTATCAGACTCGGTCGTGTTTACCTAACTGAGATTTTACAGCATGAATGCAACAATAGGTTTAATATCCCAAACACTGTACTTACCGTTTTAAGCTTTTTGGTGTCGGACATGATCGATGGCAACTGCTTGATCGATGGGTTTCAGTGTAGAATGAAACCAGTGAAGATCGGGGGACGAGTTAAATAGGAGTAAGTGGAGGAGAGGAGAAACCCTTGGACACGTAGCACATACAACTTTCTTCCTGAAATTCCTCCTCCCGCGTATCACAACTCGGAGCAGCCACGAGGGGGGCGTGGCTCAGGCCGGTATTTGCATGCAAGCCGTGTAATTGGATGTTATTCGATACGGGGGCGTGGTGTATGACTGGAGGATTGCTCAGGGCAGTATTCACAAAAGCTTTGCTATGCAAAAGTGGAATTCCAATTAAGCTTGAAACTTGAAAAGGAATATTTTTTGGGGGGGAAATAATGTGATAAAGAAGTAAGAAATAATAAAAGAAATAAATCTGTCTACCTGTCTATATGTTCTAGCAAACCCTGCCCCCAGAGGTACAAGTGCTTAGATCCTACTTACAAATCTTATACTTTTCTATGATGCTAAAAATTGTTGAACGAAATGCTTAAAAGGCATTCTTGTTTTCCTTATGTCACTACTACAAGGCCAATAATTTAATATGTACCTAAACAAAAAGTAAAAATCTGCCCCAGGTAGGTAAATTGTAATCTTGACAGATCATAGTTCAACACTGTTGAGCATTTTGCTTGTTCATACACACGCAAGCACAAATTATTGGACACATGCCAAGGAGGTGTGTTATGGAAGTTGTCCAACAGCGTTGAACGGTCAGCAATGATGGTATCTGGGCTGCCGGGGAATATGTACACAGGTAGGATTTGACCTAGGTAGGGTTTCCAGTTGAAATTCTTTTAGGTTCACTTTCTTTCAGTAGCTACTTTAACCTCAGGGGTCAGGGTCTGGGAATCTAGGGGGGTGGATCTGGGAGCATTTGATGGGATGCAGGGCGACACACACACACACACACACACACACACACACTCCTTCACTCCCAGTTTATTTTAGTCAAATCACTTGCATGACAATAACCCAAGCCTAAGCTTTAATCTGTGACTCTACCTACTGCGCCACTGTACCATGTATGAAAAGTCTGGTTTTAGTACATTCGATTAACCTTTTTATATTCTTGTCATGATTAAGAATCCAAATAATTGCATGTACAATTCACTGATTCCGTGTTTTTTCTGTGAACTATAGGTATAATCATGATACACTCTCGAAAAAGCATTTCAAGAAATGTAAACTATCTACACTGCATATATACAAAATGTATTTAGCAAACCAAATTCTTTGATAAATGCTTACATTTGCAAAACAAACTCATTTGTTGGATATTTGTTGTTAGTAAGATGTCTAACCCTGATTGTTAAGAGAATGTTGACACGGCTATCATCAGTGTACACATTAACACAACAGGTTATGTCCGTGTAAATCAAACAGAGACAGCAAACAAGCTTCCTTTGAATGTGCACACTTTAAATAAAAAATACGCATTTTTATTTGAAAAAGGCTTCATTTTCAGTAAAAATGTTTTTGGTACCTAGCAGTCACACAGTCACTTAATCAGTTTTGGCTTCTTTCAATAAAATTTCCAACTAAAGAAACAAAAAAAAGTCTTAAACCATAAATAAACTGCATTTTTGGTCACCAGTAAAATCAAACATATTTGGTTAACCTTCTCACCCGTATTTCAACCAATAAAAATGACTCTCACCCTTACCCTCAGCCCAGTCTATCTTATCTACATCACAGCTCAGTGTTCTTGACTTTATCTTTAGGCAATTCACATTCTTTCTCAAAATCACAGCCTCCCAGGAGGTCAGAGTAGTGGCTCCTGACTGTAGCATACAGTGGAGCAGGGTCACTTATGTTTGGAAAAGTCATCAGTTTCTCATTGAGGAAGAACTGGAGCCTGAGTCCATCTGTGCACTCATACAGGACAAAGAGCAGGTTTGCGCTGTAAGGCACTATTTGACCGCTGCGGAACTTGCGGCTGTGCTGCATTGGGAAGTTAGTGGCTGTTAGTGGTGTTTGGTCTCTGAAGAAACCCATCAGAGACAACAGAGGCAGTAGAGTCTCACCATGGCCCACCTGGATGGTAACCGCCTTAGTGACCTCTCCGAACCTGAATAATGGTAATTAAAGAGATTCATACATCTTGCCTAAAATCAAAAGCGAAGAGTCGAGACTAGATTCTGTTTTTAGATTTATTAGGTGAAGAAAATCAATGGCATTTCAAAGAAGTGTTATGAATGTTAGGAATAGACAGTACAAACAACTCCTACGTTAGCTGATACTATTGTAAATATATCTACAGTACAATATAAACATGATTATGTGACATATATAAACACATGACATGAATGAGTCACACATCATAAAAAATAATTAACAGTAAACAGTAGCATTTAAGTCATCGGTAATAGTCTAAAAATCTTCAGCACGTTCTCAAACTGGTCTGATCAGCTGAGCACAACAATGACCACTGCTTAACAAAAACCTTATAAATACTCAAAAGACATTACTTAATATCATAGTCTTCATACATTTAATAAAAAATCGAAAAGAAAAATAAATCCTGCCTACCTGAAGTCATAGGACGCCTGGTCGAGTCGCTTGAAGAGGTCATGAAAGAGGACACAGCTCGATTTGCGGTTGATATCATGGCCATATCCCCTTTTCCAATACTGCTTCAGATCACTTTTGTATTCGAGGACCTGAATAACAAGCACAGAACAAGTCTGTCATACCAGTGGTGTAGCCTGTAATTAATTTAATTTAGAAAATAGGTTAAAGAAAACTGTATAATTATTAAGCTCTGTCAGTGTGATTCATTTTACCTGTCAGACAGTAGTAGAAGCTCAGCCAATTTTTAAACAAACTGAAATGGCATTTTCCCCATGAATGACGTTTTTCTACCACTGAATACGCGTAATATGCCTCTGGTGTATACTCTACCCTTATACATAATATATATATGCTTTAAGCTGAGACTTTGAGCAGTTTTTAAACAGCGACTGTCATTTTGAATAAATGAAGCAGAGGCAATGATTGATTGAGGCGACAATAACAAGCAGAAACCCCCTGAGACAACATAATAAATGCAGAAGAAACCAACGGTACTGGGGGAAAATAACCTGATCCTTTTCCTTAACAAATATATGCTGTTGAATGTTTGTTAAAGGACACTCACTGGTAGTCGTACCACCTTGATACAACATTGTTTTGAATGACTCAAAACTCAACTCACTGATTAATGAACAACAAGATTGTAAGAAAGTAAGAGTTTAAGATTCATGCCTGGGCGTCCGATTCGTCCAGCAGATTACACCATGGAGAATTCCTAGACTTGATCGCAAACTCATAGGCGCACAGGAAGAAAGCGGCTTCAACCAAATCTGTGGAGAAAAAGACAAAGGAGAAGTTAGTAGTTTTTCTCCTAAAGTCAGGCAGTTACAAACAGAGCAGTACGATACGTCAGTTCTCCATCTTTACTGCATTGTTTGCTAGTGTCATATGGATAGTATAAAAACACCACAACAACCAAACAAACTCTACAATGCTTTATTATGCTGAATTCACATCCTCCACATAAGCTTATTTATACTTTGGCAAAGACACACATAAATATATTTGCCGAGAATAGAATTAAGGGTAATTACAGCTCACTGAGATGAATATCTATATAGCACAAAGTGTCTTGAACTTTTCCCTTCATATTTCAAAAATTAACCTCTGATTAGAAAGCTTTTAAAAGCATACCCCTCTTCTTGGCATGCTTGGGTCATTATTGATAAATACTACCAAGTCTGTAAATCAGATGCTTTTGAAATATTTCTCTTTTCTGAAGTGTGATTAAATGACAGAATACTTGTTACTAATACTATTCTAGTAATATATTGGTTATTATATTATTATTATAGTATGAGGTTATATTATTATAATATTGATAGACTGTATTAAGCAGCTGGTTATTGGATAATGTTTTAGTCGGGTTTTATTGACTCTAGTGCATTAAATCAGGATATAATTTTGGTCAGTCCGTTGCTGTGTAAATTTACTCAAAGGCGTTCCCCGAACTAATGCTGTTTCTTTAAGCTAATCATGAAGACACTTCTTATGCAAGAGTTTTCTACATCATTTAAAAAGAAGAACAGTCATCTGTGCGCTTTATTTACAGTATAGGTGTCTCCTCATCCTGTTGCAAAAGGGAGAAAGTTTTTGGAAACAGGAAGGGAGGAAAAGGAAGTTGCATATTATAATTTAAACATACAAAGGATTTTCTCAGTAAATAGTGGTTGTACAAAGCTTATTATTAATGCATATCTCTTGTGACTTTTTAATAAATCTAGCGCCAATTTGGGGAATTATTTTCTCAAATTTCAGACTTCCTGGCATTCTGTCAATCTCACTTCAGCAGAATGTTAAGTAAATGCTAAATATATGTCTAAACAAGCAGACAAAACTTGGGTGAAAGTAAACTGCTATTTTAAATCGCAAGTCCGTCCAATAAACGGTAAATCCTGATATGAGAGTTAAATTTTTTATATAGCTTGGGAAATATCTATATAATGACAGCACACTTTCTTTGTTACACCCTATAATGACAAAATTATCTAGCTGGCATATATTACCGGCTAAATAATAATTATGTAATTACATGTAATCACTGTTTTGTGCATTAAATGTAATTTATCTCCTTTAATATATCTTTATATAAGTTATTGCTGTAGCAGATTGGGAACATTTTCCAATTTCACAGATACAGACACTTAAATCAGGAATAAGTGAAATGAAGAACTGAGATACCAGATGAGTCCTGCTTATTATCATGTAAGGATGTATGCTATGTAATTAAAGTGGTGTTGAATATGCTCTAGCAATAAACCGGCATTTCAAATAAATATGATCTGAGAGATCCTGGCTCCTGCAGAAAACACGGTTGCGTAGCAGTTCTGTCTTTGTTTGCTTTTCACCAGATGCTAGCATTACAGCTCCTGTTGGTTGCCGTTAGATAAGTGGTGTAGCAGTTCTGTTGTTCTGAGAATGTTATTTAAAGATGTTGACACTACCAGAACTTTGTCACTGGCCACCTTTAGATGTACTGGCACTAAATCAGCACATCACATCAGGTTAGCAACTCATACAATGCATGATTATCGACCGTGACAGCAAAATCAGGCAAAACCATACAGATTATAGTGAGACCAGGCAAAATTGTACCTGGTGTTATCTGACTGTGAGGAATCTGTAAGCGACTGGCCATCCGCCTGCAGACTTCATCCATCTCCAGAGATGCCTTGAAGAGTTTGACCTCCTTCAAGGCGGTCTTGTTGTTCTCAATGCCTTCAACGAATCTTTTGCACTTGTCGAAGAATCGCATGAGGGAGTCATTCACGTAGTGTCTGAAACCCACATCTACAACAATAAAGATGGGAATTGGCTGACACCATGAACAGAAAGCAAAAGATGAAACCTACTACAGCAGTGAAGCATTTAGACCTGGTAATGAGGGTGCTGGTATGCAACCAAAAACCACAATATTACTATCATACATAATACTAGAACACAAAATACTACAATAAATATTACTGAAACAAGTCGCTTCTTATGGTTATTAATGACATTTCATGTTCTCCATATGGGCTGATCACAATTTAAAGGATCCTAATGGTTTAACTGTTAATGTGTGATTCAAGACATGGGTGAAGTTCTTTTCTAGTAAGATTTAAAAATCCTACAAGCATCTGCTCATCTCTGATGGTTACACTTGGGAATGAGTGATTTATTAGTACTCTACTAAAAGTGATAGTGTTGTGCAATAGCTGAAAAGAAAAAGGAAAGACTTGATTCAGAGTGTGATTCAGAAACAAGTGTTAGAAACGACTTGCTCAACGTACTTGCTCATAGCTTAATATATCTTTCAATTTTTCTACTGGTTTCCCACCCATATCCTCAGTGTACCACATGGGCTGTTTATTTTTTTTTAAAGCCAGTAAGCCACTGGTTGGTGTAAGATATCACCTCATCACACAGGCAATGGGTCTTTTTAATGTTCCTTGTTATGGTTCATGCTTATGTAGAAGGGGACAAGCTGAATATGTTGTATCTGTGACATTTTATTTTGTGCATTTTCTTTTAAATACTGGACACATAAACGGTAAAAAAACAATTAAAATGAGATGGAATCAATTCTGACACACTTCTGCCATCTTTGCTCCTCTCACAATTCACACGAACCGGATTCATGCTATTTCTTCACCATTGAATTTCTGTGACTCACTATCTGCTGCTGTAAACGCTCATCCATGTAGACTTTAAAGACTTCCAGAAAACAGTTAAAGTCTCACTTCTTTTTCAGTGGATAATCTCATATAAATGTTTGATTTCTACCTTTCAGAAGAACTGCTGCTGTGAAATATGACCTCCATACTGTACGTCCTTTCGCCACACTGTCCTGTTTGACTTTACAGCATGCAATTTTGAATAAATAACAATTTATAGTCCAACTATCTGGTGTTACCCAGAAGACGGGTTCTCTGTTGAGTCTGTTTATAATGTTTCTCCCTCGTGACGTCTCATGGAGTTTTTCCTTGCTACTGACCGCATCTGGATTTCTGTAAATCTGTTTTGTGTCCATGCTTACTGTTGAAAGATCTCTAAAAATGAACAGAATTGTTTCACTAGGATGTGGGGCAGTATTTACATTTTTTTGTTTAATGCAGTATAGATAATTATCCTTTTTTTTTTTATTGTGGAGCTGATAAGTTGAAGAAAAATGAGATGCTGATGTGTTTTACCTCCTGCACCCCACTGTTTGAGGAGTCCCTCTTGGAAAGCCTGGATGCTGTCCACACACCTGTGTTTGGAGCTGGTTATAAACTCCATGCGCTCTCTGCGGAGGTTTTCCTCTGAAATCAGGGACGGAAACGACTTGCTCAACCTCACGGCCAAATGCCTCAGGTCATCTTTCCCCTTCTCTACTAGTTTGCCGTCCATGTCCTCAGTGTACCACATGGGCCATTTCTTTTTAATGTCCCTGAGCCACTGGTCAGGGGCGGACGCCTCAGTCATCACTAAATCATACAGGCGGTGGATCTTTTTAATGTTTTTGGTTGTAGGGAAGCGCGTGCCGTGTCTGATCAACGCAACTAAGTGCACTGACCGGCAGTCGGCGGCTGGGGGACTGACCGCAGATTTATTCACGAATAAAATATCGTCTATTAAATGTGGGTTCACTTCCTCATAGCGACCTTTGGTTCCAAAGTACACAGCAATGGCTGGGATGCTTGAGCTTGTGAGCTTACAATAAGAAACCCGAGCCATGATTACACACAAACAAGCAAGGACAAAATGTCTGTTTCTGCACGCTGCAGATTTCATCTTTAAAGCGATACCTGATCGATATGCAGCAAGCCGCATATTCCGGGACGCCGACTGCCTCGAGTTATTATTGCTTTATTTCCTACTCGTATTCCGAAGAACCCCTGCTGATTGGGTGATTGCCCACACTCCTACACTTTCAATAGGTGGACTGCTGGCGAGTGAGAAAAAAAAACAACCAATCACAGAGCAGGAGGTGGGATTTCTTCAGTAAAAATGTTTTCCGGGTTAGAATACGATTGTCTTTTTGATCAGTGAATATGATCTTTTTATAGTTGTTGTAAACAAATAAAATAATCACTTATATTTGCGTGTAAATTATTAATTGATAGATAAGATTGCAGTTAAACGTGCAATAATGTAAGCTTAACTGAATTACATAAACATGAATACTAGTATTTTCACTAGATGGCAGTAATGACACTTACTTTCAAAATGAAATCACATGTCTAGAATTTACATATAGAAAGAGAGAGCAAAAAATATTCCCAGTGGTTTCTGGGTGGAAATCTATCTATCTATCTATCTATCTATCTATCTATCTATCTATCTATCTATCTATCTATCTATCTATCTATGCTATATTGCCAAAAGTTTTGGAACACCGCTCCAAATCATTGAATTCAGGGGTTGGGCTTGGGCCCTTAGTTCCAGTGAAAGGAGCTTCAGCATACCAAGACATTTTGGACAATTTCATGCTCCTATCTTTGTGGGAACAATTTGGGGATGACCCCTTCCTGTTCCAACATGACTGCACACCAGTGCACAAAGCAAGGTCCATAAAGACATGGATGAGTGAGTTTGGTGTGGAGGAACTTGACAGAGTCCTGACCTCAACCTGATAGAACACCTTTGGGATGAATTAGAGCAGAGAATTTTAGGGAATTTTATTTTATTAAACTAATTTTATTTTTGTTTTGTTTGTTTTTTTCAGTTTTAATAACAAATTGTCCAGTCATATCAATTTTTTAAATTGCTAATTCAGGTTGCAATGAACAAACCTGCTCCTTATAATATTTATAATATTTGCATTAGTATTGTGAAACAGAGGGCATTCAAGAACTAACCCTAAGAAAAAAATGCAATAAATATTAATTTTCTATCAACAGACGTACACATGTGAGAAGATTCAATATCAGCATGTCTACAGATTCAACTTTTTTTTGTCCAGAAATGATGCTTAACCTTGTATTCACCAAGAAGATGGTGAAATGTTGGTTTGTTTTTTCTGCACTCGATGTCTAAATACTTCACAACACGGTTTCCAAGGCTACCACACAGCTGTGTTCACACCAGTTTACAATCAGTTTTAAATTTACATTCAACTGTGAATGTAAATTTCAGAGCAGTTCCCACAGAGTCCACTGATGTGTATCCCTGTAGTTAGGAATAAGGAAAAGTAGCATGCAAATACTAGTCAAATGTGCCAGAGGTAACAACTGTTCCTGTCATCGTATGTCACTTGACAACCCACCTGCATGTAGACCTGAGAGTCCTGCATGTAATGCATTTTAGTTATTTGCATTAGTGCTGCTAGAATGGCTTATAGACTGGTCTGTATGTAAATACAAACAGCGTTCACCATGTGAAAGAAAGTTGTAGTTATCATAATTGAACTTCTCCTGTGTGTTATCCATCTTGCTTACTCCTTTAAGTAAGCATTGTCTATGTTATGTATTATAGAATTAATATTGCGGCAAAATTTAAAGCTAGTTAATAGGCCAGCATTTGTTATGCTTGAATAGGAAGCAACAGTTTATTTGACAGCTTTTTGATTAATATTAGAGGTAGTGGTCACTGTTCTTTACTTTGCTTTCTTGTACTTTTTTTAGATTTTAGAAAACAAAAAGACATGCCACATATTTCAAATACTTTTCACATAACAATGCACTATTGTTTAACCCCATAGCCTATTATTTAGCTGCTTCCACAAGTTATTCACTTTGTATAATTACCAGAGTGAGGAATGTCTGGACTCATTCCTTGGACCCACAGCTTTACAAGATTCAAATTCTAACCTATAGGTTATATGAGTAAATCCATATAGGTGTGAAGATTTCTTTTTGCTCAGCACAGTGCACAGGTCAGGCTCACTGAGATGATTACTTAACCCTGAGCATTTAATGCTGGCATGTTAAAAGAATTTCCTATAAATAAATAAATAAATAAATAAATAAAAGGTCCAAATAGACCAGACATTACACAGCCAGCAGAGAGAAAGCATTTTATTTTTGTTTTTCTTTCCTCTATGACTGAGGGGGGAAAAAAAGGAAAAGTCGCAGCAACAGGCTCTTCCTGAGCTGTAGCGGATATGTTCTTTGTTCCTCATGCAGGATGTCATTCCCACCCAGGAGTCTCTGTTTTCCCCAGTACATCACACACAAGCAGAGTCAACTCTTCCTGCTCTTTTTCTCCCCATGTTTGACTTTCTTTACTGCAAATCTCCTGTACAAATACACAGTGCAGTAACTGAAGTTTTGGTACTTATTTTTAGTAGTTAGCATAGAAAAAAGTTTTTACATGTTTATTTGAAATATTAAGTGACCAGGTCCAGTAAAGTGACCAGGTCTGAAATTTGTTCTGTTTCGAGAAAAACATTCACCAACTAACTAAAAACCAACAAAAAAGACAGTAAGGGTAGCTCTTCCTCTTTAAATTTTTTATGTTCTTTTGGAACTAGCAGACTATTCCCATATGATCATTTCCTTCCAGGGTTCCAAAAGCAAAGTGACCATGACCATAATCCCACATGGGTAGGCTGTAAAAGGGCACTGCTATGTCACATTTTTCCATTTTCCTATTCTCAGCTTGCCCTCAGCCTATTCTCAGAGTTTTGAAAATAGATTCAAAGACATAATGCTCTAATCCTGCTTCTTGCTGAGCATAACTAATTATCATTTTGTAACGTCTGAGCAGTTGAACGAATTTAACCATTCTTAGGCTTTTGTATTTTACAGCAGAATGGTGTTTTTGTTCTCCCAGGCCTCAGTGGAGTTGATTAATGAATAATGCCCGAATTGTTTGGGAACATCTTTAGAGTGAAGCACATACAGTTGCAACGCCTCAAACAAGAAAAAGTTAAGCTCATTTGCTGTGCTGTAACAGCAAGAGCAGACATGGGCAGAAGGCTTGATTGCTCAGGTCCTAGAAGGAGAAAATTAGGCATGACCCAAATTGAAGAGCTGTTAGCAGCAATACAGCAGCATAATATAGAGGAGAGCTTGGAGGAGCTTAGTCCAGCTGCTTCACACACAGAGAGAGACCCAGATGCACTCTCATTAGTGCCTGATTCTCTTAAAATGAGTAATGAGGCCACAATGGCAAGAAAGTGCTTATAGCCCACCATCTGCATGTCTGGATGTTCATTATATAATGCAGGAGTGAGTGGGGCTTAGTAGCAGCAGTGTAAGCAGTGTAGGCTGGTATTAAAGTGGCATAACCAAAACTAAAAGTGAATGATAAAAGCTGATAAAACTCCATGGAAATTCTGACCTTTACAGTGACTTCATGTAACTAACCAACATGTCCAGTGTATCAATTTCTATTCTATAAAGTGTGCACCTTCTAAACCATAACATAATTGCACGCCATGTAACATATTCTATTACCTCTTATAACTTATTATTTCCATTCATTCTTTTTTTTAAAACTTAGTTCTTAAATTTAGTTTATTTATAGGCACAGTTTTGGGGGAGTGGCCATGTTTGCAATGCATGTTGAATACTGTATGTAACTGTTTGACCCCCCCCCCCCCAAAAAAAATCTTGAATCTCGAATCTTGAATCTATACTGTCCTACACTGATGATCTGCCCAACATTTCAAAGGTCTTATCCATATTCAAGAGCACACAGAAGCTTGATAAAAGGATACACATATTGGGTAAAATGTTAGATGAGTAATACACACAATTCACCAGAAGTGACCCCGGTGTCATATCTGAAAGTATGCAGATGACAGCGGGCTTCTTTCTGTTCCTTTACATAAGAGCTTGATAAAACAGTTAGGTGGATACAGCTTTGAAAAATGTCACAAATGAGCTAACACTGATGTCTATTCTCAAGAATTCTTTTCTCTTTTTTTTGTATTACATATGCAGAACTGTTTCCTAGACTGCTGGGTGTTGAATGGGTGGAAAGGTGGGGTTTTGTGGAGAGCCACTTCCCATTATTGTGGCGTACTTCTTAGGACATCAGCACATGAACTGGTGTACTTTTAGTGTTTGGGGGGAAAGAGAATTATGACAATTTTATAAACGGTTATTTTGAAATGCTGGTGTTTAATCATTGCTGAATTATCGAACTATTATAAATATATTTTTATGTACCCATGTTAAATAACAAAACAGAGAGATGCTATTTTTACCTACAACTCAAAGGATGTACTTTAGGTAAATCATGTGGTAGGTGATTTCTGAATGCGTGTGTGTGTGACTCATAGTGTACATGCTGCTATGAATGAGATCACAGCTCCTCTTACACAGGAATTGGTCAGACCTGTCCATTAACCACACCAATTCCTGTAAGTTATTTGGTCATCTGTATGTTTATGGATTTTCAATCTGGGTGCCACCCAAAAAAATCCTACAGAAATCCTGAAAAGCCGTAGCATTTCATTCCGAATGTGTTATTCAAAGGCAGTTGGTCTTGTTCTTCGCGGGCAGTTGGAAATCCGTTAGGACACGGTTAATGATTGACACTGGAAAAGTCCTGGATCTAGTATTCACAAGCCTCAGGAAGTACAAGTAAGTTTAAAAAGCCCTACTAAAATTTGAAATGGGGGATTTGGTAGCTTTTAGTGATTAAGGTGTTGGACTACTGATTCCAGGACCACCAAGCTCCCACTGCTGGGCCCCAATCCTCAAGTGCTCAGTTGTATAAAATGAGATAAAAATGTAAGTCGCTCTGGATAAGGGTGTCTGCTAAATGCCAGAAATATGTTTTTATTAGGTTGTACTAAACATGATAGGATATTGTTGTTTTTTTAAATTATATATATATAACCATTATACAGCTCTGGAAAAAAATAAGAAACCATTGCCCAATCTCCAGATTTGAACCCTACTGAAAACCTCTGGAATGTCATCAAGAGGAAGATGGATGGTCACAAACCATCAAGTAAAGCTGAGCTGTTTGCTTTTTTGCGGAAAAAAAGTGGTATAAAGTTCCCCAACAGCAATGTGAAAAACTGGTGGAGAGCATGGAGCCAAAACGCATGCAAATCGGGGTTATTTCACCAAATACTGATTTCTTAATGTTATTTAGCCAAAGCATTAACACAATTTGTTTACAAATAATTTGCTTTTTTTATTTCATTTGAGGTCTGCAAATACTACATGATCTTGGGTTATTTTGATGTGTTGTCATTTCCTTTAAATATACACAATAGTTATATTTTGAGTTTAGGAGAAATATTGTCAGCATTTAATAAGACACCACTTATTTTGCAGTGGTCTCTTTTTTTTCCAGAGCTGTATATCTTCACATAGTAGATGAAATACCTAAAGAAGAAAATTATATAAATTAAACCAGAGCTGTATGATTGTTAATTGAGTGATGTTAACCAGGCAGGCGATTCAGCACTTAAAGTGATTCAAATCGATCTTTTCTGAGCCATACTATCGGGGGCGGGGTACCGAGATGACGTCACGCCTCCTCTGTTCTGTATCTGAGGCTGAATGAAAGCAGATCTGTCGCTCTTTCTGCTTTTCTCCGTGGATCGGACTGGATGTAAAAAGAAAAAAAAAAACAAACACCAAAAAAAAAAACCATACTGGCTGTATGTGCACTGAGATTTGACCTTGCGTTACGAGAAATCTTCATTCGGACCGTCAGGGGACGCGTTAAGAGGATACTGTTGCTCTTGCAGTTTGGGTCACCGTCAACGTGAAAGAGGGGGAAAGTCAGTAAACAGGCTGATTGACCTTGTGTGCGGGGTTTGTTGTTTGTGATAAGCTGTTTATCTTAGATCGTTCAGACGACATGAACATGGATGAGGACAACAGAGGTAAGACTGCGTTTTATTTTAGACACTGTCCATTGCTGTGACTGGTATAGTGGATAAAAAAGATCCAGGTTTCTTCTTCTTTTTTTTCTGAATAGTTATTATTTCTGTAAATGCTGCTTTAGCTGTGGTTCCTGTGCTGCTTCCTTTATAATAGGTTCAAGGATGACTTGAAATTGATTAAAGAAGTTTCTTCTTCTTCTTCTTCTTCTTCTTCTTCTTCTTCTTCTTCTTCTTTTTATTATTAATAATAATAATAATAATAATAGCACTATTAAGATTGGTCTTATTATTATTATTATTATTATTATTATTATTATTATTATTATTATTACACTAATAAGATTGGTCTTATTATTATTATTATTATTATTATTATTATTATTATTATTAGCACCAACTTATGATTATCCACAAAAATAAAGCGGAAATATTCTGTTTTTTTCCATGGTGTAGTCCGTGTGCTTTATGCTGAGGGGGCACTTAATAATCTGTTTTCCATGTCATTTCATTCATTTTGCATGTTGTGTCTGTTATTAAATAAGCTTAATCACGGCTACTATTTAATCTGTTCTGCAGGCTCAAAGTGATCATTTTTTAAAACAACCCTGAAATAAGCAAAAAACTTGGACCTGCTCTTTCTGTGGAAAATTCAACAATAAAGAAGCCTCAGTAAATAGCCAGAATATTCCTATAGACAACAGAATAATAAACCTAATAATTGAAGATTTCGATTGTGTTGATACACATTGTCTGCTAAGTTAAAACTCTTTTAGTTCTTTAGGCAGGTCATCAGCATGGAAGAAAAACCTACTATATGGCCAAAAAGTGTGTGGACACCTGACTATCAGACCCAAACATGATTCTTCTTTCTGCCTCTGTGTGCTGTAGCATTAAGATTATTCTTTTCTGGAACTAGGAGATCTAGTCTAATTGTGTTCTAGCATTTACCAAACGCTTTACCAAAGTTGATAGAGAAGAACTTGTGTGTCATGCACAGAACCCCGACTTTAACTCAGCTGAAAATCTAAACACCACTGGGAGGAATTGAAATGACGGCTGTGCGCCAGGCTCCGACCTCGCTAATGCTCTTGAGTCTGAATGAACACAAATCCCCACAGTGACGCTCCACAATCTTGTGGAAAGCCTTTCCAGTAGAGTGGATCAACAGCAGCAGCAGCAACTCAATATTAATGCTGTTATAGTTTTGGAATAAGATGTTCAACACTCAGTTGTCCACATACTTTTGACCATATAGTGAATGTTGTAATTTGATGAGATATTATGAAAATATAAAATTAAGAAAAATGATGAAGACATGTTCAAATAATAGTTAAGACAGATATCTTTTGTATGCTGTTATTTTCCACATATTTCCAGTGACTGACCACACCACTAAATAGGTGATCCAGCTATCATGTCTCCAGAGACCTGAGTGGTTCTATCAGCATGCTAACGCCTGTGTGTGTGTGTGTGATGAATTGTGAGGTCAAAGTAAATAAGACTCTTTCATTCTAACGAATTCATTGACTTACTCAGTGATACAGGAGCTAGTTTGTTTTATTTGGCCATGGGAAAGCCCAAATGGAAAAGCGTCCCTCCATTTTCTTTGGCTAGCGGTTGAAAAGGTAGAAAAAGCAACACTCTGAATTAAAGCCAGCATGGGCAACTTGCCAAACTGTCTCAGTTCTTTTTTTTCGTAAACGTGTAAATAAAGTATGTGTATAGCAAAAGCTAGTGTTTCCAGTAGGTGCTTGCTCCAATTCACGGTCTAGTGAAGTTTGGCACTGGTCTGTGCTTTTATTGCAAATTCAATGCCACTGTTGTCTGGCTCTCCTGAGGGTTCTGTCTGCCACTAGATCAGACCCAGGCAGGGGTCATCACCTCATTAATACTCATTATAGGGAGTGTCACTGCTGACCCAACACACTGACAATGTTCAGTTTGCATTGTCATTACGGTGATACATCTACATAATTTTTTAAAAACCATTCATATCATATTTAAAATGATTTTGTTAGCCATTTTGATTTTCGTGTAAAGACGCAGACCCTTTCAGTGAGTTTCAGCCTTATTAGTGACTGAAAAGTCTGGATCTAAACCATAATAGGATCTTCAATTAATAAGGAGTTGTGTTTGCACAGCAAGACAGCATTTTTTGTGTATACTATATATAGATTGCAAGCTTGTGCATTCCAATGAGAGTTTTTCCTCCATTTGAAAAAAATAAAACAGGCAACAGAGTGTGTGAAGTGCTTTTTGTTGTCTCAGTGACACATATGGAACTGATTTATGAGATGGGAACACTGACTTTTATGCTGTTTTCCCAGCAGGAGATGGAGATGAGTGAGGTGACGGCATTTTTGTGCGGTTTTAATGTCTTCATTCTTGACACAGAAGGAGAGCAGGAAAAACTGAGAGGTTCTGTGACAGCTCTTGATTCTTGTAAGGGGTGATTGTACAAAACAAATCTGGTACAATAAACCTCTCTGTGTGTCTCCTTTAAGAAAAGGATTGCTCACAGAGGTTTTGCTTTTTTAATGAATGCTCTGTTTTTGATCAATTGCAATTTAATTAATTTGTTTACGAAAGCTTATAGTTGCATGGAAATGATGACAGTTAGCCATTAAGCTGGAGTAAGCAAAGACTTGATATAGGTTTCACTGATTTGCTCATATTAACTGGCTATATTTAACTGAGTTAGCCTGTTTTCTTTGCTAATGGCAGGTTGAACTTATATCATTTACAGAAGCTGTTCTAGCTAATGGTAAATATTAGTTATTTACGGAATTATTTGCCTCTGAATCATTAACCAATTTCTAAATAGTAATAGTTATGTTATAACATAACTACTTACTTAAGTTTAATTTCATAGTATTTCTTTGTATTGAGAAAAGATTCTTCTCATTATTTTTTACTTCAGAATTTCTAAGTTTAGGTATTATTATAGACTAGATATTAACTATTGTAAAAAGGTACTTTAATTATTTATTAAATGAAAACATAACATAGCAAGGACATGGTCAATGTATCATATCACTCTAACCCTAGAATGTTAGTATTTTAGAATTTTTTATACGGGGGCAGTGGCGGCTCCTGTGGTTAAAGCTCTGGGTTGTTGATCTGAGAATCGGGGTTCAAGCCCCAGCACCACCTTTAACCCTCTCTGCTCCAGGGGCGCTGTATCATATCTGCCCCTGCACTCTGACCCCAGCTTCTTAGCTGGGATATGTGAAGAAAAGAATTCCACTGTAATGTATGTGTGGCAATAATAAAGGCTTCATGCCCTCAGTTCTAGTATGTCCTGAAAAGAACAGTTAACTTCAGAAATAGGCTCAAGTATTAAAGGTCCATGTTCATTTGAAGTTATTACACTGTTTAGGAAGTCGACCTCTTACACATTTGTGTAGTTTTGTTCTCACACAAAGGGCGATAACGCTGAGAATTGCACAACAGTATATGTGAAGAACAGATGTAACAGTATGTGTTTATTCCTGTATTATTATTGCTTAAAACGCTTGTGTTATAAATGAATGGATTTGGGGAACTTAGGGAATAAAGAGTCCCAAATGAGAATCAGGAACTGCTAGCCGTGTTTTATACAGAGCTAAGCTCTTTTTCCTGTCCATCTGTTTTACTTCTCGTTTGAATGCATAAGCATCTCATGTAGGTGCTGCTGAACAAACACAAATTTGCTACAAGCTCAACCTTCGTATTTGCACACTGACCTCTAAATTAATTAGAATGTGTATAGCCCAAATAATACTGATTGTACAGAGGATCCAGGATCCAATAAATCTGTTTTGAGGAACATGAACACGCAGGAGAATCCTCCAAGCCAAACACTCTCATCTCGGCTGCTTTCATCGATCCAGTTTGACATCATATTGAATTACTCCGGTCTCATATCTTGGCCATGAAAATGGCCCCCCATGGGACCATCCAACCCATTGCTAACATTAGTCATATAAGAATGACCTCACTCAGTGTGTATCTCTTTCCGAAGCTGACAGACCGTATTACTTCATATTCCTGTGATACTGCAGATGCCGTACTTGACACAAACGGTACTGCGTTTAATCTGAGTAGATGATTTTAGCGATTTTAGGGATTTTAAGTTAAAGGTAGTGTTTATGGACATGCAATAAAGTTTGTTGAAGGCATTGATTATGTAGTAAATGACATAACTTGAGCTAGAATCACTTTCATTCACTTTACATGGCAAAATCAAAAAACCAACTCTATTTCTCTCATTGCACAGCATTTCATTCATTCATTCATTCATTCATTCATTCATTCATTCATTCATTCATTCATTCATTCATCTTATCTTATCTTATCTTATCTTATCTTATCTTATCTTATCTTATCTTATTCGTTTGTTTATTTGTTTATTTTAGTAAATCAATTTATTAACAGATAACATTGCATTTCTGCAGTTTATGCCTTTATTGTTAAAAACCTTGACAATGTGTGTCACTGTTTATTGGGTAGCTTCATTTATGTATTTATTTTTAAAGGTCGCTGTTGTGTAATCATTATGTGATTACACAATTACTGTTGTGTCTTTGCGGCAGGTTTAAAGCATAATAGACGGTTAATAAACGCTAATATTGTTTTAGGTAGTGTATACATTTCTCTAACCAATCTGTATTATTGGCTGTGGTTTTGGTTTCATGTTACAGTATCAGGATATCCGGCAGAAGTCATTGTCTTAAACTGACATCAAATCAAACACTTTGAAATTATATCTCCAGAGCGGTTTTCATTTCCGTATGTGAAATGCGAGTGATGGTGGAATGTCATTGAAGAAGGTAAACGAATTTCCACACCCAGAGATTTGAGCTACAGTCTGATACGTCACTCCATAAGACAGGCATCATGTGTAGCCGGATAGGCCGATAGATCTGATTACGTTATCTTCTGTTTTATCCTGTAAGCTTCATTTCCCGTACAAAGGCACAAGGAGTGCTATGGGAGAAAATGGCTCACCTTTATACTGTAGGCATGTTGGGCTGCTCAGCGTTCTTTTATGTAACGAATAAAGAGGCTCTTATTAGGATTGAATAAAGCCTCTTTAACACACAAAAAGGAGGTTAGAGTAAAATACATTGCCTTGTGTTCGAGAAAATCCTTTGATGAATGTTGAACTTTGTTTCGTTAATAGACTACTTTTCCTCTATTTTCAAGAGGAGGATGGCGAGAACAGCAAGAAATCCCACATTAGCGCACTTATGAGCTCTTCTTCCAAATGTGTCCCTGTTACATAATTAGAGATGGACAGAATGTTCGTAAATCAACTGTGTCAGCTACACAAAGCACAGTCACAGTCCAGCCTGCCAGAACTGCATTATTTGCTTACAGTCTCAGGTTTAAGGTATAAAGTGATAATGATGATTGTTAACTTTATATAACACTAAATATGAGCACATAGATATATATATATGAAGGTGTGTGTGTGTGCGTAAAAAGTGTGGCACAAGCGAATTTGTTTCCGCCTCATTTGACCATGACCCTGTGTACTTCCTTAGTTACGGTCATTTAATAGCTCATAGTTTCCTCAGTCTAGCCTTAAACTAAAGAATGCTGCCACTTCCAGCCTTTCTAACCAGCCTGACATTTCACTTACTATCATCTGACACTTTGAGGATAAATGCCCTCATTTAAAAATTGAGCTTAAAATATAAAAGGTTAATCGCTAACAAAGTGAATATTATTGATTGAGGAACTGGTTCACTTTGCTGTCTCTAATTTCAATACCTTTCTTTCAACAGTCCCCGAAGATCTCTCTCTGGCAGAAAGAGATGAACTGTCTAACATTCGACGAAGGAAAAAAGAACTACTAGATGACATTGAAGTATGCGTGATTTAAATAACAGATGCATGAGTAAGAAATCCAACCAGCATAAAGGTTCCATAAAGGCTCATGTTCTTTTTTTTTTGTCTTGCAGCGGTTAAAGTTTGAGATTGCTGAAGTGATGACAGAGATTGAACATTTAACATGCATGGGAGAGACGTACGTGCACCTAACCACCAGCTATCCACTGCTAGTGCTGCTAGATTACTGATAGTTTTAGACATTTCATCCATGAAAATAATCAGTTATTTATTCTTTTTTTTGTATAGAAAGACCACTCAGAGGAATAAGCAGATGGCTATTGGAAGAAAGAAATTCAATATGGATCCTAAAAAGGTATTGGATTAGGTGGTACTGATATGTTTTTTCATTAGAAAGGTTATCGGCTAAAGCAATATAAAATATTAACTGTAATATTTTTAGGGTATCCGGTTTCTTTTGGATAATGACCTTTTGCAACACACACCTGAGGACATTGCACAGTTCCTATACAAAGGAGAAGGCTTGAATAAAACAGTCATTGGGGACTATTTAGGGGAAAGGTAAGTCGCAGCATTCTCATTCTTTGAGCTGTCTTACTTTGCACTTTGCAGACATTTGCAGGTTTGTAAAGCATCTATTAAAACTGATTCCGGTATCCCTTGATAGTCTCCCCCTATCAACCCACATCCCCTGATAACATACAGGATTGCGTAATATGGCTCTTGTAACACAGCCCAGACTAATACCTACAGAAAACTACATTTTTGAATATTGCCAGCTGTCAGTTTTCAGCCCCACTGGAATATCAGAACGAGAGTTTTCCTCAGCCTGAATCTATTCCTCCAACACATATTTCCAGCTGCAAATGATGTAAAAGTGGCTACGTTCATAAACACTGTCCTTCTGAAATACAGCGATCAGGCATAACATTATGACCACCTGCCTAATATTGTCTTGGTTCCCATTTTCATTCGTCAAGGCATGGACTCCACTAGATCCCTGAAGGTGTGCTGTGGTATCTGGTACCAATATGTTAGCAACAGATCCTTTAAGTCCTATAGGATGCAAGGTGGGGCCTCCATTGGACTTAAAGAATGCTTACAGGACTTAAAGGACACTTTTGCTAGATACTGACCACTGCAATCCCCGCAAGAGCTGCAGTTTTGGAGATGCTCTGATCCAGTTGTCTAGCCACTACAATTTGGCCCTTGTCAAACTTGCTCAAATCCTTACGCTTGTCCATTTTTCCTGCTTCTAACACATCAACTTTGAGGACAAGATGTTCACTTGCTGCCTAATATATCCCACCCACTAACAGGCGCCATGATGAGGAGATAATCAGTCTTATTCACTTCATAATGTTATGACTGATCGGTGTATATGACTGTATAACCAATATTCCAGTATGGGAGATGTGTATGTGTGTTACATCGTTAGTAAAGCAAGAAGACAAACCCTTTCTATTATATTGTACTTTTGGTAGAGCATTTTAAAAAATAAACTTTTTAAATGAAACATTTCAGTGTGACCTTCACCAGGTCTGAGTGCTGAGCCCTCAGTCCAGCAGCGTTTAATACCACTTTACAGATGAAAATGGCAAGCTTCTATTAGGGTTACCAGATCTTTCCTCACAAGTACAGCTCTTCTAAT
Organism: Hemibagrus wyckioides; assembly: GCF_019097595.1. Taxonomy (NCBI): domain Eukaryota; kingdom Metazoa; phylum Chordata; class Actinopteri; order Siluriformes; family Bagridae; genus Hemibagrus; species Hemibagrus wyckioides. The sequence continues at coordinate 16,925,748 of NC_080722.1, read as the reverse complement.
CCAATTGATATAGAAACAAATAATATTTTGCTGATGTTTGGTTTAGATTTAGTTGCAGTTTGGGGTGAATTATAGTCAAACCAGTGCACTAGAGAGAACAGTCAATTTGGCTACAATAGTGTATTGTGTAGACTCTATTTAGACTGACATCGAGATATAAATCTTCAATACTGTATGTGTGACCTGCCCATCCCTCATCCCACCACCACTTCCATACAAGGATTTTACAGTGTAACAGACTGTGAGGGTACAGGTAGATTCATGTGTACAGAAGGGTAATATACATGATATAAAAAGGAGTTCTTCTTTTTATCGGCTACATTTTGTAAACAGTGATGAATGATTTACTTTTGGCAGTTAGCTAATTGCATTTGTATTTGCAAAGCTGGCTTATCTGTTATCGCCGAGGCTGAAGGTACAGTTAGGCTGTGTAATGAGGCTGCTGTTAATCGGTTCATTAAGTTTTATTTCTTAACTACTGGCTTTACTGTACCTCTGTAGGTTCTGTATGCTTAGTTCTTTTCTAGGCAGGATTACTGACAATATTAAAACGTAAATTTGCTTTGCCTTTTTGTCCTGTACATGTGTAAATTTCTCATGTTTGATTGACATGAACTGTGAACCTCTGAACATTAACTCTTAATGATTGATGATGGAAAGGGATTATTGAATGTTTTATTTTGTCCTCAGGGATGATTTTAACATCAGCGTTCTACAGGCCTTTGTGGAACTGCATGAGTTTGCAGACCTCAACCTAGTGCAAGCTTTACGGTGAGTGGTCGGTTTTCCTCTCGGCGTACTGAAAATTGAAACAGCATCATAATGCCTCTAATGACTACCTTCATGTTTTAAAACCAATTTTGTGTAGACAAGTAATTTTAATGTTCTGTTAACGGATACTTTTTGCGTAACATAAAATATCCATCCATTCATTTTCTATACCCGCTTTATTCCTAATTAGCTGCTGGAACCTATCCCATCACACACTGGGCGAAAGGCAGGGGTACATCCTCGACAGGTCGCCAGTCCATCACAGGGCCACACATATAGACAGACAACCACACACACTCACACTCACTCCTATGGGCAATTTAGAATTACCAATCAACCTAGTATACATGTTTTTGGACTGTGGGAGGAAACCGGAGTACCCGGAGTAAACCCACTCAGGCACGGGGAGAACATGCAAACTCCACACAGAAAGGCCCCTGCCTGTTTGAACCTGGGATTCGGACCCAGGATGAGGCAACAGTGCTAACCACTAAGCCACCGTGCTGCCCATAACAGAAAATATATGACTTGTTATTTTAGTCACATTCTTATATCATTTATTTCCAGAAAAAAAAAACCCAAATATTTCAGCTGTGATCAACTGCTGTCTTATTTCCTCTCTCTGACAGGCAGTTTCTGTGGAGCTTCAGACTCCCTGGTGAGGCTCAGAAGATTGACAGGATGATGGAAGCTTTTGCATCGCGATATTGCCAGTGCAACCCAGGCGTCTTCCAGTCCTCAGGTGAAAATCCTAATAGTGACAAAACTTGAAAAGGATTCTCCAGGCTTTAAACAATCTAAACAAATCTTGATAATACCTGTGATCAAAGTCCTTTCTCCTTACAGTCCTCTCACACGTGACCTGAATAATTTAGCATTGTACACAAGCACTAGTTACATTCCCTCCTCTATAGGAATAAATTAGAGGAATCTCTAATGAGTGTGGATGCTTTGGGAAAAGAGCCCTTTGGGATAAACAGTGCTGATGTTGGCTTAGAAACAGTGTGAAGCACTACAAAATGCAATGTTTTGGCAAGAGAAAAAGGCCAACATGCCAGGAAGACCCATCATTTATTTAGAAATGTAGCCTGCCCTGTGCCAATCCATCAGAAGTTTTTTGTCCAAACAGGCTTCTTTTAAAATAAGTTTACTCTTCATTCACTGGAGAGAGGTACGCAGTATATGTTGTCTAAATTCATCCTAGAGTTTGGGTTTGGATGATGTTCAATACTATGCAAAGCTCAAAGATCTCTAGAAAATTCTCTGGTGCACTGGTTTTCCAGAGAGCTCTTTATTAAATATGGTGTCTTCGCAGACACGTGCTACGTCCTGTCGTTCTCCATCATTATGCTCAACACCAGCCTGCATAACCCCAATGTCAGGGACAAGCCCAGTGTGGAGAGATTCATCTCTATGAACCGCGGGATCAATGAAGGTGGTGATCTACCCGAGGAGCTGCTCAAGGTGAGCCTTCGTTGAGAAACAATGATCAAACATGGTCTTAATCAACATGTATTCAGCATTTCTATATGTTTTATTTGCATGCAGAATTTATATGAAAGCATTAAAAACGAGCCCTTCAAAATCCCTGAAGATGACGGAAATGATCTGACGCACACGTTCTTCAATCCAGACAGAGAAGGGTGGCTGCTTAAGCTAGGCAAGTCACATTACTATCCCCTTCTAATCATATCTTTTCACACTTATCGAAATGTAATATGATAAATGGAACAAAGCAAAAATAAAGCCCAAATAGGCACAAGAATTTGGAAGACTTTTTTGTAAATGTGATCCCCTCCGGGGAACAACACACTGCTTCAGCTGAGAGAGGCACGGGCTTGCCTGCAGCTGCTGAATTCTCTCGGAGGACATCTATTTGCTTCCCTCTTCCTCTTTTCCTCTCCACTCATATTAAGTGCTCCAGTGAAACCAAATCCTGCTTTTCATTCCACAGTTAAATTACACACTAGTGCAGTTTTTCTTGAGCTACTGACTCAGTCTCACTGACTGTTTCCACTGTGCTTCGTAAGAGGCAGCCTCTTTTACCTTTTCTAACATATTTTATATTCAACATACTTTATTTAGGATCACATCATATTCATTGTATCAGATTAGTAATCTGTACAGAACGCTTCAGAATAAGCAGCCTGTTATAAAAGATTTGCAGCATGGCTATTTAGGGTGCCCTATATTATATGTAGAACATGTGGCTTTGTTTTTGTCTCGTATTTCTTAATGTGTGACCCGACCTATTCTATCCAATAATGACATGAGGTGAGGAATTTTTGGAAATAGTGAGGGTGAAAATGACTAATAAAGTGGGATTACAGATTATTTTTTCAATCTGTTAACAATCTGAAGTCTTGGAATTAAAGATACTGAGTGTGTGATTTTAAGATATTGAGCGATACGTTAAACCTCGGTCTGTATTTTCTGGTATGTTTGAGCAGTATTTTTCAGTGCCAAATAAAAAACATATTTAATGTTAAATCTTTTTTTTTCAAAAGAAAATAAACGTTATCATTCAGAGTTCTCATTTGCACTTAACGGCTAATTATGGATTACTGTAAAGCCACAATTACTACTGTATATCAAATTAATAAGTAAAAGTTTACCTCACGTGTCAGTTCTGTGGGACTGATATATTTTGGTAAGCGTTTTGAGCACGTTATCACTGACGTCACTGTTGCTTTGTCCCTTTGTCTCACAGGAGGAAGAGTGAAGACATGGAAAAGGAGATGGTTCATTCTCACTGATAACTGCTTGTATTACTTTGAATATACAACGGTAAGTAAATCGTGATATATACAGCTCTGGAAAAAGATAAGAGACCACTGCCAGATTTGAACCCTATTGAAAACCTCTGGAATGTCATCAAGAGGAAGATGGATGGTCACAAACCATCATGTAAAGCTGAGCTGTTTGCTTTTTGGTATAAAGTTCCCCAACAGCAATGTGAAAAACTGGTGGAGAGCATGGAGCCAAAACACATGCAAATCGGGGTTATTCCTCCAAATACTGATTTCTTAATGTTATTTAGCCAAAGCATTAACACAATTTGTTTACAAATTATTTGCATGTTATTTTATTTGAGTTTTTAAAGCTCTGTAAATACTGCATGATCTTGGGTTATTCTGATGTGTTGTCATTTCCTTTAAATATACACTCTAAATAACTATAGTTATATTTTGAATTTAGGAGAAATATTGTCAGCAAAAATGAAACAAAACTGTTCATCAAACTATTTTGCAGTGGTCTCTTATTTTTTTCCATATATATATATATATATATATATATATATATATATATATATATATATATATGGGGATATATATATGGGGGGATATGGGAGAAAAGTGCTTCTTGGTTTGGAGCTTAGGACCTCAGTATACCTGTGATATGGCATTTCTTATATTTTACATTTGAGGGATGAGGAAGTATTTTTATGATTCCGGTAGTTTGGACCTGGCATCCTTCACAATGTGTATTATTCATTTGAAAAATAATGCACAAAAAAGTCAAAATGTCAACGATTAAAATTTTTTAAAATACAAAATATCTTATTTTTAATGGTCAAATTCATGGTGCTAAGTAAATCTATTATTTTAATTGATCCTGATTTAAATCAATGATTTATTTATGCACCCCCCCTAAATGACTCCTATGTATGAAATGTTCTGTACAAATAAACTTCCCTTGACTTGGTGCCCTTCACAGCTAATCTAGTACAGCTGTACCACATGAGAGTGCACAATAAAACAAGTTTAAAGCCCCAGTAACATAGGAGAGATGAGCTGGCAATCCTAAAACAATCACCCCCCTGCTGTGAGTTCTCCTGAGTGACAGGAAATTTCCTTCCAGCGTCGTGAGCCAGATTTAGCTCCCAAGCAAACAATAGCAGCTTCGTGCAGTTTCTTCACCATTTTAATCTCTCTCCCTCATAAACATGCTGCAGTATAAACCCTTAAATTTCTGTATTTCCAGGATAAAGAGCCTCGCGGGATCATTCCACTGGAGAACCTCAGCATAAGAGAGGTGGAAGAGCCAAGAAAACCAGTAAGCATTGCTATTAGCGATCCTGTCATAAAGAAAAATGGTTTCAGAATGACATTATCAAATATAACACTTCGATTCTGTCATCATTTAGAACTGCTTTGAGCTCTACAACCCAAGTCATAAAGGCCAGGTAATCAAAGCGTGTAAAACAGAGGCAGACGGCAGGGTTGTAGAGGGGAACCATGTGGTGTACAGAATATCAGCCCCTACTCCTGAGGAGAAAGAGGAGTGGATCAAATCCATCAGGTAGAGCTCATCACATCCTCTAACACGTTTTTTCTTGTAACTTTCTCATCCAAGTAATGTTAATGCTAGGGGAAGACCACAGCTCAGTGCCAGAGGTACTGGTGTACACTATGACTAACCCACAGCCTGGGACCTGATAGGAGTAATGGCGCATGACGGACCAGAGCTCTGGGATTTTCCGGTGGATAAAACAGCACTGACTACTGCAGAGAGTTAAGCTAAGCTAAGCTACACAGATTTTCCCAGTTCGGTCCCTCTTTTCCTGTGGGAACTAAAACACATCCTTTGTCACATTAAGTATTTCTGCTAAATGTTTTGAAGAATAGTTGTCCTTTAGCAATAGTGGACAAAATACATGTTACAGTTTTATAGATGCAGCAGATTTAAATCTGCCTCTGAGTTTTAGGGTCCCATGCCTCAGTTTTTACAGTGGTGTGTGACTGGTCCAGTGTACCCATAGTTTGTTTGTGCAGCAAACGCTGTATCAGCATGTCCTGTGGCACTGCTGGGAACCCTTAGCCAATTTCCCTCTTTAACCCTTCACTCCCAGTAAGGACAAGGTCTCATGTCGGCAGTGAATAAAACATTACCCAGTCCTAAAGCTCTGCATTGTATTTCCTAAGCTGTATAACCAGGACTTTCTATATTCATTAGTCCCTCTTATGGTTTACAGGGCCAGCATCAGCAGGGACCCTTTCTACGAGATGCTGGCGAGCAGAAAGCGGCGAGTCGCCACTAAGAAGTGACAGCAGGATGACCTTTGCAGGAGTTGCTGATCTCTAATAGAGAGTCTATTGTCTGCTCAGCTACAGGGGAGCGTATTAAATCACTCCGGAACCTGAAGGAGGTTAGCTGCAGGACACAGAGACCTCCCTCCACTCAGAGCATCAAAGACTCGCAGCAATAAAACACTTCATGGTTGATGCATATTTTAACGTGGTGATCTGCAGAAAAGCTGCAGTGTTGGCAGAAAATGGACACAGTACCACATTGCCCTCTACTGATCAACTGCAGTAATGACCACACGTTCGTACTAATATTACAGTCTATTGTAAAATTGGCCTCTCATTCTCACGTTATTATTATTATTATTATTATTATTATTATTATCTTATCGAGAATAAATAAAATAATTGTAGGGCCCAAAATTCTGCAACTTCCCTTAAACAAAGGGGCCTTTCAGTATTTTTTTTTAATTAATCTATTATTTAAAATTATTTTTATGATAATGTGATCAAAATCAGCAGGACTGATTGTGACTTTTTCCATACTTCTATACTTTATTGTTTGTTAAAACTTTTTTAAATCATATAAGCAAATGAAGGATGTTTCTGTTGTGTCTGTGATACCTTAAATGTTTTAGTGAAACTCAGTCTTTGGTTACAGGATATTATTCTAATGAACTATTTATTTTACTCCCCAGGACCAGTTAACTCTAACATCCCCACTAAATTACAGGTCAGATTCCCCATAGCATAACTGGAATAAAAGAAAATGTTATATTAATAGTTGTCTGCCTTTCTGTGAAGCCATGGAGTGACCTATAGTAAAGGTCAAAGGATTTTAATAAATGGGTATGAATTACGAGTACTTTCATGATCGTAAACTAGTCTTTTAAAACCCATAATGGTAAATGTTTATGGTCGATGAAGTAAGGTGAAAGATCAGTGGGGAGGATCAGGAAAACTTCAAAAATGTGAACATGTCTACTGTGAAAACTCCGATTCAGTAAGTAATAAATAAAATGGAAAATTAAAGAAACGTTCACAAGAGCTTTTTTAATTTTTTTTTTTATTCAAAAGGCAAGAATAGACCTCACCCTGTACAAAGCCAAACACTCAACCCATCATCACATACATATCCATTCATCCCCCCAAAAAAATCTGTAAACATACTGAGAAAATATTACAATTGTAGACATTAAGGCCTATTCCCTCTTAATTAATACAGAATGTACAACATAGAATTTTTCAACATGCTACAGTAAAATGTAGGATTTGAATATAACCGTTTTTACTTATTTTTGTCAAAAGTGTGTGTGTGTGGGGGGGGTATTTTAAAACATGGCCTACATTATGCTGAGTGGTTGTTCTAAAAGAAGTGTTTATACTGATCTCCTGATACAGGATTGCAAACAAATAACTGATAGTACAGTTTTAACTTAAATTCACAGTATTTTTAACACCAAAAGATTAAAACCTACACAAAATAATCCACATCCATACGTGATATAATGCAATGTACAATTTTTCCTATGTGAAGAAAATTGGGAAAAGTCGGAATAATGCCGTTAGATGGATCCCGGAGATTGACGATCGTGGGTTTTAAAAAGAAATTACAAAAATGGGGAAAGTAGGCAGAAAATGTCAAGTGTGTCCAGGTTAACTGTGGTTGTAAGTGCACACAAAGCACTAAAATCAGTTCCGTTGAGATTTTTAACAGAATGGTGGAAATGGTGACATCATAGCTCGCAGCCGGGAGACAGTCTTTTCACTTTTATGCAGCATTTTAGTTCACTTTTTTTCATCATTCCCAGGTACGTGTCCTTAAAGGGAGAATGTGTGTTGTCTTCACAAGTGAGAAAGTCCTGAGTCTATGTCTGAGCAGCAATTTTGATGTTAAAGCTCCAGGCTTCTTCTTCCGGTTTAAGTGTATATATTAATTTGTGTTTTTTTTTTTTGTTGTTTTTTACATTTTTCATCGAATTTCTTTAAAGTTCAGCTGTACAGCATGGTAAAAAAATCCTTAACCCTAAAAAAAATTTAAAGCATTTTTGTTGCAAAAAAATACAGTATGTCTTCATTGAATAAAGCACCTTTACAATATTTAGAAAGTGTAGAGTTTTCCATTATCCTCAGAGATCTGGGGGGGGGGAGAGAAAAGAAAACCATAAGTATAATAACTATATTAAAACTAAAGTACATCTTGTTTTATTTGCCCCCCATTCAACATCCAAAAGACTTTCACTACCATCAATATCTCACCCTAGGTCTGAGGCAGGTCTCTAGAATTCACCTTTTCCTGTGAAAAAGACAGAGCTGTTTTTATTTGGTTGCCTTGTAATGAGAGTAGGTATCTCAAGAAAAGTTTCTCACATTTCCAATAAATAGCATTCACTTACATCTGCATGGCACAGGGCCTGTCTCTCCAGTGTCTCCTGCGCATAGCAATATCTTCCCGCTGTTGTTAGAGGAAGTATGCTTCAGGTCTCCATATTTGATCTGTGCACCCAGTTCTTTATGATAGAATCCTTGGACATATCCTTTGTAATGGTTAACGCCATTACCTGCAGCACACGGACAAGAGAAGTTCAGTCTGGAGCAGAATTCTGCATCAAAGCCTTTTAAAAACATAATGTCATGTTGCGTACCTGAGTGACCATTGAGCTGGCGATGATCCTCCGTGCAGGAAAGCTTGCTGCGGTGAGGAGAACCATCTTGGTCAGAGCTGCGGTGGCACTTACGGTTCCTCCTCTCCTCGCCATTCCTGCCTTTCCAATCATGCTTGTCTAAAGTGAGGGTGGACTGCCTCTCTCTGTGAGATCTGTCCTCCGACTCATGCCTCCTCTTCTTCTTTTTCTTTTTTTTGTGTCGGCAGGAGCTGCTGTCCTGGTTCTTGTCAGACACATCCCTTTCTGAACTCCTACAAAATGTAAGAGATATTAGTTACAGAAATTTAAAACTACTTTTGGGCTTGGAAAAGTATATACAATAAGGACAGTGTTGCAGATCATAGACAACAGAAACTAATAAACGTTTACTTACCGGTGCCTGTCTTTATTTTTCTTCTTTGATTTTTTTACTTTCTTAGCCCTGCACTCTTCAGATGTGCTGTCTTCACCTGACAAGCTGCATTTTGTGGTCCCGTGCCGGGGCAATGAACTACTGGAACGTGGAGACGAGGGCTTTGCTCTATTGCTGCTCTGCTCTCCATTGTAGTGCAACCTATCACGACTGTCTTCGCGTGCACGACGCCAGCCTGGTTCTCTGTAATAGTGGCTTGAAGAGCAGTGTGAAGTCTGGTATCTCCTGTCCCGCTCCCAGTCCCGTGACCACTCCTCTCTGGCTCTTTTGTAGGGGCGGTCTCGGCGGTGGTAGGAATATTTGTCCCAGGACCGAGCTGCCTCTTTATCTCTATGACGACTGCGGGAGCGCTCCCTATGTGGATAATACTCTCTCTCTGGCCGATGGCCATGTCCATGACGTTCTCTGCTCCTGTCCTTGAGCTCTCTGTAGTTTCGATGACACTCTTTGTCTCTGTCCCGGTCCTTTGTGGCAGTAGAAACATGTGGCTGGTTTGAATCTCTATCATGTTCTTGGTGCTCGGACAGTCTTTTTCCTTCACGAGAGCTGGGTTTGCCTGACTGACACATTTCTACATCCTCCTTGCTAATTGCGTCCTTGACAGTCTCTGTCTCCATTGTGTTTGGTGATGTAAGTTCATCACTCGCCTGATGGGTGAGACTGTGATTGCTTAGAGTGGACTCTGTTGTGGCCTTCATTTGACTTGATGCCTCTATTAAAGTGGCCTGTGTGCTAGGCGTCACTTCTACTGGCTTAGCCAGCACCTGGGTGTCTGTGCCTGGTGTGGGTGCAGGGTGTGAGACATGCTGAGTGAGAGGGTCAGTGAGTGGTTTAGCTCTTTCCGTGGAGTCTGATGGGGAGAGCAGGCCCTCTGACTTAGAGCTAAACAGAGAGAATATAAATAGTAATTGTTATTTCTTTTTTTTTACGTATCTTTTTCATAATGTAGCATGCACCAGACTGAATCAAGATAAAGAGCTTGTGTGATAAGGATCCGTTGCTTACCTTGACACACTCTGGGAGTCTAAACTGTTAGTGTCACTTATGGAAGATTCAGAGGCTGGACTGTCTGATGCCTTAAAAAAAAAATCACCATGCAAAAGATGTTAATAGTCATTTACAGCATTTAGCAAATGTAGTGTTTTAAGTTAATAAAGTACTTATATCACTATAAAGCTTGTTTTCATTAAAAGTGTAAAATATCTCTGAGAAGCAGACTTAGAGATGTTTCATACCTTGTCAGAATGTTTGAAGCCATTGACTTTGTGATGGCCATTCAGGGGACCATGTCCTGACCCATTTGTGCCCACGTGAGAATCGGAGAAGCTGTTAGATCCGTTTGTCTCAGGCAAGTGCGAGCTTGAACTATGAGAGAGGGGGCTGTGCATGCCACCGTTCCCACTGGCTGCCTTGGCAACGGCAGAAGGCTTAGCAGTACCGTTGTCCAAGACTCTGCTTTCCTGGTCAGACTCCTCAGATGATTCCTCATCATAGGGGACCAGGAAAGTTGCACTGCGATACGAGGATGTGCCATTAACCTGCTTGGAGCGCTGGAATTTTGAGGTAGAGGATGAAGACTGTGGGTGAGAATAGCTGGCTGATGATGAAGAACTGCTGGATGGGGTTGATGGGGTCCGGTTGCACCGTACCACCTTTCCACCCCTGACAATAAAGCTCATCTTGAGCCTCTTCTGAGGTTCAGGGATGGCTGTGGGCTGGACAGTCTGATGAGAAGCGGAAGATGAGGTGGAAGAGTAAGACACATTGGAGGTGGCTTTGCTCACGCTGCTGATGTCACTGCTGCTGGGCTTTGAGCCACTGTTGTACTCTTTTGAGGAGCCGTTGCCATTGACATACGAGTTATTCTGTAAAATAAGTAAAAGTGTTACCTAAGGTGGAGCTTTCCTTTTAATAAAAAGATCTTTATTCATGCTTTGGCTGTACCTTTGACATATGAGGAGGGAGCTGTGGACCGATTATGGTTGAGGAGGTATAAGAATGCCCATTTAGCTTAGCTGTTACAACTGGCCGGGGAGATGAGTGGCCTGGAGTAAAACCCTGGTTAAAATCTCCATTTTTCAGATCTGTAGACCTAAAAGTAAATCAGAGCAGAAAATGTTAGCAAAAACAGGATACATCCCAATTAAAAATGTATGTCAAGAAAATTCTATTCAAGCATTAATAACTCTAACATACCCTTGCTTGATGTAGAACAGCAGGTACGCTTGCTGGTTCAGCACAGATCGTATATCAGTGGGAGTCACTGATGAATCATTCATCTGATACCACTGGCCATTACTTGCCTGAAACAAAGCACCACACATTTCCACATTAGTCCATCCATCAGCACCATCACAAAGCTCTTGTTAAGGTTTGATTAAAGCTTGAGAGCTGAATGTGTGCAGTAGGTCTCACCTTTACGTAGCAGTAGTAGTGTCCGGCATAGCAGCTGAAGCCTGAATGCACCAGCACAGCATACAGCCCGTAAATCTGCGGCTCTCCGTGAGACTGGGACATGTAGGGCCTCAAGTCGAGATACTCCGAGTATTTCACATCCTGTGTAAAGAAAGATATACAGGGTATTACAGCAAGAGGTTTTTGGGGGTTTTTTTGCTCACTATACAATAATCTGTTAAAATAAACAATTTGCCTAGCCCATTAAAACATTTACAGGAAATACCGACCTTGGAGATTTTGCCTCCATTGAAGTTGGCAAAGCGCTTCAGAGAGATGGTGAGCACATTGGAGTTGCGGTGAATGCTTAATCTTTTTGAGGCTTGAACCATTTCCTTACAACTGCAATAAGAAAAGAATGAATAAGACTGATAGTCTACAATATATTCAGCATTAACTATTATTTGCAATATAAAGTTTGTGTACATATTACAGTCAGAGTTAATATAATCAGATATGCCTCGTGACACTTACGTGCTGCACTTGTAGGCGTTCTCCCAATCCAGCTGTTCAGCCTTAACAAACTGCTCAAGAGCCTTGGTAATAGTTGAGGCATTCTGTAAAACAGCACAAGGAAACATAACTTTAATCTAACTGAGTGTTAGCTACAGTCCTGTATGCTATATGGGGCCTGTATTGATCAAGTAATGACAAACGTCTGTCTTGAAATATGGTCTATACAGTACACTGCTGTTACAGTAGCAGTAAACATTCGATAAGAGTACCAGTGTTTTTTTCCACAGCAAATATTACCTTGATTTCCAGTGCAATATCCAAATAAGGATCAAATGTGTCTGATACTGCTTTGCAGTTCATACACTTCACTGTGGAAACATAATTCAGTTAGTCACTCAGTGTCAATACAGTTCATAGCGTTACCGCATTTACAAACAGTGATACTAATAAGAATCCATATGACAATTTTTCAAATCTAGCACTTGTCTCCATCACGTGAAAAGGGGAGAAGATAAATCTATAAGTGCATAATTGCCAACTCACCTCTGGACCTCAGATATCCTCCAAATATCTGATGGATCAGAGTAGTAGACTGCGTTTGCCTGTCCAATCTGATAAAATGAAAATGTCACACATCATGAGATGATATGGAAAGTGTGTAAACATCAAGTGACAGATGGTATGAGTGTTTTTAATTCAGTTAGGTGTCTTCAACCAGATTTAAAATAGCACACACATACAACAATCAATAATGTACACACACACACAGCTTCCACCTAACAGATTTCCCTTCTCATTTTTTTTTTTTTTGGAGTGACCATAATTTCCTCCTGCAGTGATTTGATTACTGTGTAGCTACTAACACAGAGAAACAGGGTAAAGACTAAGTGGATCTACATTTTTTGTATATTTTAATAATTATGTCAATTTACTTTATGTCACCTCTCTAAATATGTCAGGTGCCAGGGCAGACAAGTAGTCGTTAGAATACTAGGTGCCCAAATGATCGACATATTACATAAAAAAACTGAACAAGCACTAAAAATAAATCTTGCACCACATTGATTTGATTATTTTTAAAGCAGACTCACTTATTGGTAGGCAGGCAGGACTTTTGCATAGCGTCCACTGTGTACCGCAAGAACTCATGGGCATCCTCCTGATTCCCACAACGGAAATGCTTTGCAATCCCTAAAGCATGCCAAAAGCAAATACATTTAAAATGCTTACATCCAAAGCGAAACAGTATATTATTTTCATTTAACAGGAAGTGTATACTCACGTTTTAGTTCATGCAACACACCAAGGGGCTTGATGGCATTCCCCGAATTAGCAAACACCTGGATGATGTGATTCTGCATGGTACACAGCATGCAAAATCCGGGCTCATGACCTTTAAGGGAAAATACAGCAAGGATCAGAAACGCAGGATGCCCAATACATCCGAAACTTATGCAGTAAAATATGTGATGACCCACATGTTTTGGAATGCTCTCTGGACAGCATGTAGTTGGCAAGCGGCGCAGTGTATGAGAGACACTGAAGAGCTGAATTCAGAAAACATGTGTTGCCCAGGTTCTGGAGACCTGCTCCAATACGATGGACTTGGGTCCATTTCAAGCTGAGACGTTCTGATGGAAACAGGATCTTTTGGGGCAGAGTGATGCCATCACTGCAACTCATGGCCACTGCAGGACGAAGCAGACCAATCATGTGTTATAAAAAGTTAGCCTACAGATAAGTGAACAACTTTGGAAAATGTAGTACAACCATGTAGTACTTGCCTTGCTCATTTGGCCTCTCAGCTGGAAGTGCTGTGGTGCCTCCATACACAGCAACTTCGAGGCTGGGAGCCACGCAGGTAGCCATGGTCCTGGAAAGCTCAGCCGTAGAAGAGTCAACACTCCAGCTGGAACTACCGTCGTCCACGCCTCCAGAGGAGACAAGAGTCAGGGAGCTGGAGCGCTTGCACTGCGCTGACTCAAAGTCAGATTTCTCTGAAGCTTTGTCAACTATAGTCATCGTTCATTCTGTAAAATGCACATAATGATGCACATTATTTATAAAGGTATTCATAACAGACATACAATATTCATACCACCACATTTCATTAACTGAACAGATTTCATATGTAGCATTTTTGGAAAAATATTTTGTCTATTTATTTATTTATTTATTTATTTATTTTACACTGGTCAATACCACTTTCATTTCATTTGCTATTCAGCATTTCATTTGCTACTCTACTTTGCACAGCTATTTCAATTTTATCCTATTGTATCTTATTTTATTTTAATATTCTAAACCCCTGACCTTTTCTATTTGATTGTTTTTTTAATTATAAGTTTACAAAAATTGTAAAAAGCATTTCAGTGCATGTAATACGGTGTATGATTGTCTATGTGACCAATAAAATTTGATTTTTGAAATGCACATACGACATTTACTTTTCATAGCGTTAAATAATTTACACTAAAAAGAAAAACAATTTGTTTCTGCCCTGGGCTTTAGGCAGTACAGTTGTTTTTTTTTGACGTTGAAAACCTGGACATGTGCACGTGCTTTGATACAGCCCTGTTGCAGACACAGTGTGTACTCTGCTACGCTACCGGGGCACCACGTGACTTGCAGGAAACGAAGGAGGAATGTCGACATTTGCGAAACCTTGAACTTCAAACAAACAACCCGCTGTTGTAGTTTACAAACAAACAAACAAACAAAAATAAAGGCCAGTAGTTTGAGACGTTCTTGAATCTAGTGTTTAACGTATGTTTTTGTGCGACCTGTGAATTGTCAGGCTTTAGCTATATAGCAGGACCCGGGCAGTCTAGCATTATCCACATGATTATGAACTAGCGCTAGTTCTGTCACGGCCTCAAAACGGACCGAAGGCACGGCACAGTTTCATTCGTTATGTGGCTGATTAACAGCTAATTGGCATTTTTCTTTTTTACATATGTGTGTTCACACAGGTAGTGTTGTGGGAGAAGTGAAACCTTGGCGCTGTAATCGCCGCCCTCCTCCTATTACAACCAGCCTGTTCACTGCAGCTAAAAGCTAGCTCCGGCTTCCTGCGGACGGCACAGGCCTCGCGCTAAAAGTAACCACCACTAATGTTTTGTTTTCTTGACGAAACATGGAAGAAACCGAAACTGATTAGATTATAAATCGCCCACTTTCCTCCTCAGCACGTATATCTGGTCGGGTTTTTTTTGATGGTGCTGTCAACACCATGGTAACGGCGAAACAAAACTATTACACAATCCCCAAGAACATCATCGCAGTACACAGCTTCACCTCGGTACTGCTGTACTAAACTCTAGGTCAGAATCAAGTACGCCATCTGGTGGCCTATTATTTTTGACCCAGTATATTCGGTACGGTATTATGCCGCCTTGGACGTGTGGAATAGCACGAATGAGCGAGACAACTGCCCCGCGCCGCGCTGCCACGAACCGATGCCGACCACAACCGACTAAACACACACACATATATATATATACACACACAAATGTACGCCTTAAAAACCGGCGGTGTTTTGAAAGTGTGCGCGAGGAAGCTAGCGGCCACCAGGATAGGAGGGGCACGAGATTTAAAATTCGCCGGTGCGCTTTAGCACAGAAACATTAGCTTAGCTAGCGTACACTCCGCACCGACATCACAAACTCGCCGCACTAACCGGCCCTTTCACTTCGCCAAGCAGGCACGCTAAAGAGTTACACGGCGGCTACGGTTGTACCAACAACAACCGTGTATGATATTAAAATCAAATAACGAACATACCTGTGATTTTTATTAATAATTATCTAGTTGTGTTCGTCCATTATAATATCCATAGAGCGTCCGGCGGTGAACAATGACGTAGTTTCCCTACTGCTACATCCGGGTAACAGGCAGCAGGGTTTAACCAACCAGCACGAGGCCTGCGGTCTGCGTCTAGGAACCTATCCGCCAAAATGTCCGACTATGTGTGTGCTTTACTCTAGACGGCCTCGTTATGTCTTATGTCTTTATATATATATATATATATATATATATATATATATATATATATATATATATATATATATATATATATATATATATAATGTATTTGTAAACACGTTATTCTTTCAGTGTTTGTCTGGAAGCCGGGGTAGTGAATGATAGCGCGTGGCTCACACGGTCAATAACATCTGCACGTGTTTACATAAAGTGAGAAAACTGTGGTGTGTGTTATTCATTTATCTGGCCGAGGACAACTGCAGTGCACTGCTGTCGTTTGGACGTGGGTTAACTTTAAACTGTTAAAGTGATCTTCAAAATAAGGATTTTAATAATAGGTTCACATATAATGATTACTTTTTATTTCTAAACTTTTTCACCTTCTCAATGACTTTATTGGCATTGTCACCCCAAGGTGCATTTGATTGGCATTGTTACCCCAAGGTGCATTTGATTGGCATTGTTACCCCAAGGTACATTTGATTGGCATTGTTACCCCAAGGTGCATTTGATTGGCATTGTTGCCTCATGATTTTCAATGTCAAAAACTTGTTGCCTAATGCCCAGGGCAGAAAATCAACTTTCATTCAATGTAAATTATTCAATGCTATGAAAAGTGAATGTCATCTGTGCATTTAAAGTTATTGGTCAGGGATTTAGAAAATGAAAATAAAATGCAATAAAAAAGATACTTTTTCTTTAAGTATGTTAAAATTGAACATAGGCTTAAGTTTAAATTCAGTGATTTGATAATTATTGATCATTATCTCTATCAAAACTGGCTTTACTTTATGGACATCTGGCATCTCCAGGCCCGACTCAGAGAACCATGACACCGTGTTATCACTTATACCAAGGTGGACCGTCATAAATTGGCTAGAAGCTACAACAGGAAAATTAAAACCCTGAATGCTTGAACCTGCGGACTCTGAGGTGAGTCTCCCCCAAACTCTATATAATAACTCTTCAGTTAAAATATCTTGTTATTATTTATTATTATGTAGTAACACTGATATACAGCTAGACTGCTAAATAACTGATTGTTATTAACTGTCAGTAGTAAAATGCTAATTTGCTAATTCATAGGTCAGTAAATGCTATAGTTCAGCGTATGATTTTATCAGCTAGCTTGCATAGCGCATAGCAGAATGTTTCTGGTTCAGCGTCTACTTATGAACACATCTGACCATAATAGACGCAATGGCTTGAACTGATTTAGTGAGATTACAAACTGAATTAAATAAAAGTTGCATATGCATCTGAAATGAATAACAGATTCGACCCAAATTAGTTTCATAATATTACAAATAAATAAGAATTAAATTCATAAATTTTAAATACCATACTTTAAGGGGCATGGAAGCAAAGTAAATTCGGACGACATATATGTGAGGGTTTATTTTATTTATTTATATTGCGCGTGCACGCACGCACAGACACACACACACACACAGACATTTACACAAACAAGCAACTGATGCAAAAATACAGATAAAGGTATACATAAATATGCATCTTATAGGATACATTAAAATGTAAAAAAAATATAAAAATATAGATATTCACTAAAGAATATAGAGAAATATACAGCTGCATATAATATTTTATAAGAAACTGATTAATCAATCTACATTTTAAGCTCACTTTTGTTTTCTAAAATAATAATAATAATAATAATAATAATAATAATAATAATAAAAATAATAATTACCGTTTCTAGTTCAATCAGTTGGAAATTCTGGATCACCTGTAAATGGAGACAAAAAAAACATTTGGAGACACAAATTTAGCTAAGATATAAAATATTTTCACAAAAAGCTGCATATAATATTTTATAAGAAACTGAGTAATCAATCTACATTTTAAGCTCACTTTTGTTTTCTAAAATAATAATAATAATAATAATAATAATAATAATAACAATAATAATTACCGTTTCTAGTTCAATCAGTTGGAAATTCTGGAATAGCTGGAAATGGAGACAGACAAAAAAGAAACATTTAACAAAACAATTTAGCTAAAATTAAAACTGGTGTGTGATGTGAGGACATAGCACTGATTTAAGCTAGAAGAAATGTTGGGGTGAACACTGAAACGAATAACAGATTTGACCCGAATTAGTTTCATAATATTACAAATAAATAAGAATTAAATTCATACATTTTAAATATCATACTTTAAGGGGCATGGTGGCAAAGTAAATTCAGACGACATATTTGTAAGAGTTTATTTTATTTTTTTATTTTTTTATATTGCGCGCACGCAGAAACACACACGCATTTACACAAAGAAGCAACTGACGCAAAAATACAGCTAAACGTATATATAAATATGCATCTTATAGGATACATTAAAATGTAAAAAAAAAAAATTAAAAATATAGATATTCACTAAAGAATATACAGAAATACGTCACAAAAAGCTGCATATAATATAAGAAACTGAGGAATCAATCTACATTTTAAGCTCACTTTTGTTTTCTAAAATAATAATAATAATAATAATTATTATTATTATTATTATTATTATTAATTAATTTATTAATTTATAAATTAAAATTAATTTATTAATTTATTAATTAATTTATTATAATTACCGTTTCTAGTTCAATCAGTTGGAAATTCTGGAATAGCTGGAAATGGAGACAGACAAAAAAAAAGAAACATTTAGCAAAACAATTTATCTAAGATTAAATCTGGTGTGTGATGTGAGGACATAGCACTGATTTAAGCTAGAAGAAATGTTGGGGTGTGTGTGCGCACGCGCTAAACGGACATACGTCACGAAGGGTTTAACCGGAGGTATACCTAAACTACTTGAATATATTTCCCAAATTTTCCCACAGACTTGGTATCTAGTAACGCAGATAAGAAAATGTTTGGCAATAGAAGAACACTAGGCTAGCACGTGCTTCGACACTTGGTTTCTCGGTGTTCCTTACCTTGTCGGTTTAGTCGGCGCGTGGAAAGCCGATCAAGATGGTAATGGGAAACAGATCAACAGCGACAATAGCTAGTTAAGGCTTTTTTAAGTAGATATATATATATATATATGTATATTAAACGTATACACTTAAAGTATCAAACCTTTCCCAGGTAGCTTTACAGACTCGAAATGAAGTAACGTAGCGTAAACCGTTTAGCAACCGGAAAACGAAACATGAACCGTAAATACTTAAAGTATCAAAACTTTCTCTCTACAGACTAGAAACGTACTTTAAACCGTTTGGTAACCGGAAACGCTAGGCTAATCTAAGTATTTTTAATCATTTACTTTCTCGCCGCTCCTTACCTTGTCGTCGTGCTCGGCGCGTGGAGAAGTGTGTAAACGCGATCACCATGGCAACGCAATAACAAGCATCCTTTAAACGCTCACGTGCATTGGAACGAGGCGACGCCTAGTACGCATGCGTCAACGTGATCGCAAACAGCGGGTTGATCATCTCGCGATATCTAATACTAATGCCCGACCTGTATATACAGTACTGTACTGTAGGTTTTTAGATTTTAGTCAATGAGCTAAAAGCTGAAGAAGAATTTCAACAAAGCCTCATCTGATAGTAAATAAACATTTTCAAACAACCTGAATGGCAATGTGCACTCACTTTATTAGTAACAAAATTATTTATTATTTCCCATTATTAGGAAAGTCAATGCAGATACAGCTTTAGGTAACGTTCACGCCATCAGAATGAGGGGAAATGTGATTTAGTGGCGTGATTGTTGGTTTGAATCATTTTATAACTGCTGATCTCCTGGGATTTTCACACACACAACAGTGTCTAGAGTTGACCCGGGACGGTGCAATAAAGAAAAGACATCCAGTGAGCATCAGTTCTGCGGTCGCCTTGTTGATGAGAGAAGTCAGCAGAGATTGTGCAGGTTTGAGGTGAAAGAAAGGCTACAAGGTTAGGGTTAGATAACCACTCAGACACCAGATAATCAGACTCTGCAAATTGTGGTGAGCAAAAAAGCATCTCAGAATGCACGTCAAACCATAAGGTAGTTGGGCTTCAACAGAAGATGATTACAGTGGGTTTCCACTTCTGTTAGCCAAGAATAGAAAGCTGCAGTGGGCACTTACCAAATCTGCACAGTTGAAGACTGGAAAAGTCTAGCCTGATAAATCTTGGAGTTGGTGGAGTCAGAATTTTGCATCAAAAGCATGAATCCATTTTTCATGTTTTAAACTTTAGGCAAAGAAATATTCTTAGCCTGCTTTTGGAGCGAATGCCCACAGAGGCATCTGCAAAGTACAAGCCATGCCTTTGTATTTCGTATCTTTTTATCTTGTTTACAGGTAAATAATCTGGTCACACTGACCATGAGCTCAGGAAGTTTAACAATATACACAACACCAATTTCCCCAACGTGCAAACCAAAAATATCAATCCATCACTGAAATATAAGATTCTTTAATGTTTTTTAAGACAGAAGAAAAATTGTTCCCAGAAATACATGTGTTCTGTGTCTAATATTCACCTGAATGGTTACTTATTTATTTATTATTTGTCTGGCAAAGTTGACTTACACATACACTGGAACATGTCCCAAAAATAAATAAAGGAAAAACTATACACATAATATGCCAGAGTCTCATAACAACTGGATATTCAGTAGTTATTATAGTGATGACTTCTCTGGTCCATTTTGTGAAGTTTGTAGCTTACTGATCTGTCTTCTGAGTTGAATGATTTCTTCTTCTTGCTCAGTAATCCTCTGTTGTAAGTTATGGATTACCTTGAAATTGCGAGGATGAGCAAATATGTTATTGTAAGCTATTATAATAACAGTTTCATTTTATCCTAATTCCCAATGCACAGTCACACGGCATCACGACAAATCTGAGAAGGAACTTCAGCAACACACCTTTCAAAAAAGGTATAAATGGAGCAACTTCCACTTCGTTATGAAGTATCTCACCCCTCCCTAAATTTTGAGTATGATTAATTATACGACTAATTTCAAATATGCTTAAATTATCCTGTAATCAGCTTGAATGGTTAGAGAATATTTCACTGGACTCTGTTGTTATCTTGACCTTGAGATTGTGACAGTTTGTTTTCAGTGCAGCAAAACATAATAAACCATGTCAGATTGAATATTATTAGATATGCAATATGTAGAAGCCATTGCAAGCACACATACCATGTCTTTGCTGTTAAAGAGATCACTTTGCAGTAGTTGGGAAGCACTTGGTCGCAGTGTGGGGTCCAAGCTGGTCAGCAGTTTAATTTGCTCAGACAGGGCTGGCGAGTTCTTACACAGTTCATCTGGAAGCTTCCCATTTCTCAAATCTCCGAGTGTTTGCACACGTTCCATCTCTGTCCCAAACGGCTGGAACAACTCAACGGCGATCACCCCAACACTATATATATCAGACTGTGAACAAAGAGGAAAGATTCTTTGAGACACCAAGTTTAGAGACAACAGCAGAACCTGGTGTCTACTATCTAGCTGTTCAATGAGACATTCTATATAAGTGATTATATTAATATACACTATATTATATAAAGGTTTTGGGACACCCCTCCAAATCATCAGGTGTTGTTTTTCAGGAGTTGGGCTTGGCCCTCTTAATGCTTCAGCATTCCAAGACATTGTGGACTGCGAGCCAGGCCTTGTCGTCCAACATCAGTGCCTGACCTCGCAAATGTGCTTCTATAGGAATGGTCAACAATTCCCATAAACACACTCCTAAACCTTGTGGAAAGCCTTCTCAGAAGAGTTGAAGCTGTTATAGCTGCAAAGTGCGGGTTAACTCCATATTAAATTCATGTGCATGTAAAGGCAGACATCACAATTTTGGCCTGGCTCGCAGTCTCCACTCTAATTCATCCCAAAGATATTCTATCGGGTTGAGGTCAGGCCAGTCAAGTTCCTCCACACCAAACTCTCTCATCCATGTCTTTATGGACCTTGCTTTGTGCACTGGTGCACAGTCATGTTGGAACAGGAAAGGGTCATCCCCAAACAAAGTTGGGAGCATGAAATTGTCCACAATGTCTTGGTATGCTGAAGCATTAAGAGTTCATTTCAGTGGAACTAAGGGGCCAAGACCAACCCCTGAAAAACAACACCTGAATTCAATTTGGCTCAAGTTTAATCATTTCAGTATGTAAACCAAACTGAGTAGTTTTAATTACCTTTGAGTCATAATGAGAGCACTGCAGTTGTTCTGGAGAAGCATAAACAAATGTGCCCACTCCTGTAGTGTGAGAGGACTCTGAAAAACAACAGAACCTAAACCTAGACTACAATACAGAAGCTGAGATGTAAAAGACAAGACTCTCAACAACACTAGTTGATCCTAATCAAGCTTGCAAAGTTTTATAATACAGTAATCCCCCTCTATATCACGGTTCATATATCATGGTCCCGGTATATCGCAGATTTTTATTTGGAACACTTCATTTTTTGGGGGGATTTTCCCGATATATTGTGGTATCCGCAAACCTTATAGTGAATTGTTTTTATGTTGAAATAAGGTAATTTATTAAGAGAAATATAATTATTAATTAGGAAAGCGCAGTGCGGGGATGCTAAAAATCAAAATACAGCACGGCTGGAGGAACGAGTCTGGCCAATCGGAATGCCCCATTCATTTAATCACGGTTGTGATTGGCTGCTGGTTATGCGTGCAGTTGGAGAAAGGGAAGCAGAATTCTCCAGCATCCCAGTTCTTCGCGTGTCACTGTCCCGAGTGTTTGTTTTAGTTGTGTACGCTATATTTTACGGTATATATACGGTTTCTCTGCAAGGCCTATTATGTCGCCCAAACGCTCTGCACCTTCTAAGGCTTCTGGCAAGAAACATACATACATACAGTACTCACTATAAATGTGATATTTCTACGAATTTACCCAAAATTCATCTCGCTATATGCTTGCAAATGTTTTGTGTGTGTTTAAAGAGTGTGGGAGGGTCATTTACGGCTTAAACAATAAAACAAAAAAAGCATTTGGGGGTGGAGTCCGTGTATCGCGGATTTTCGTTTATCGCGGGTGGGTTTGGAACATAACCCCCGCGATAAACGGGGGATTACTGTACCATGTAGAATGGTGGTGTAGTGTGGGCAATTGTTAACACAATGAAACAGATCTCACCTGTGTTTCCATTTACATGAGAACTGGAAGGCAGCTGTTCGTTTTCATTCATCACAATATCTGTACAAGCCAATCCAAAGTCACCTATTTTTACATGGCACTCATGCCCTTGCAGGAAAATATTCCTTGGCTGTAAAAAGAAGGACAAAAGTAACATCAAGACATGTCAAGAAAGACATCATTACACCTCCAAATAAATGCAAAGAATAAATATTTAAACATTTTGGCAATTTTAGCAGTTCTAAGTTCTCTACCAGAACATTTTGGCTAATGGAAATATGACATTTCGAGACATCTCATGAAGCCTGCCCTGTTACCATGCCTTCCTCTTAATTTGAACAAATTGTACTTCCATTCTTCACTGATCTCTCTTCAACAAATTGTTCATGCACAAAACTGTAGCTCACAGGATGTTTTTTTTTTAATTTTTTTTATCTCTGCAGGTTGCTTGAAAATCCCAGCAAACAAGCCCGTCTGGCACTAACAACTATGACACAGTCAAAAGTCAATGGAATAATATATTACTGAGCAATAACTGAAGGCCTTGGCTTGTATCTGCATGACTTTTTGCATTGTACGGCTGCCACATGACCGCTTATTTAATAATTGCATAAATGATGAGGTGTATATAATAAAGTGGCCAGTGAGTGTCTAAAACTGTTTCCAGTGACCTCACACTCCCACAATTCTACATTAAAGTACTTATTGTACAATGCTGCCCTTGACCACGGAAATGTGCTTATGTGCTCCTGGAGTACAATTGTACGTCAAGTCGCGGGAGCACAATATCTTTGTGCATCTGTTCAACTGACAAAAACATTTGACTTGGCTACAAATAGTTGAAAGTATGATGAAGCACTTAGCTATGGCACACAGATAAGGATGGGGTGTTAGTAGTGGATAGAGCAGGGAGGAGGTCTGTATATTAGTGATGTTTATGAGGGTGATTGCCACAGCTGACCTTGATTATACACAACTGGCCGTTAAAAAAGCACCAACATCCTCTTTACACGCTTGTTACACTCCGCCCATATGTTACACACACTCTTGCTGATTGCGCTACTCACACATTTTGTACTGTATTTTGTGTATTGTACAAACAGTCGTTATATGTGATGTACACTACTGTTATCTGCACTACTATGCACTATCACACTTTATATACAGTTAACCTGTCTCATACTCTGTATATTGTGGTCTTTATTTAATTTTATTGTATAGCACTATCTGTAATTTAAGTGTATAGCGTCAGTTTATATCTGTACTTTTGACGGTAACCAACAGCTACTACCAAATTCCTTGTGTGTAGAGACATACTTGGTTAATAAACCTTATTCTGATGTTTTTATGCCATGAGCCAACCAAATAAAACTCAAAATGAAGAGGAAACAAATGTATCCTGTACTCATCAATGAGTTCTTTATACAGCACAATAACTGTCTGACTGATAGACAGTTTGATGTACTTTTTAAGGTGCAAAAGAAAATGTGGCAACAATAGGAGTCTCCTTATGTAATAAACAAACAAGGCGGGCCACGTGACAGGGAGTCATTTAATGGCCAGACGTAATAGTTTGGTTCTCCAGTGCTGTATTTTAGTGAGCCACATGCAGCACAACCCATATTAAAATGTTCTTCTGCAAGCATCATACAATAAGATGAGTCTAAAACGTAGAATAAAATTTCCTGAAAGTCTTTTGTCTTGCGGCTTTAAATACTGGGCTGAAAATCTTCCAGTGACCGTTTCTCTTCCAGATCAAGCTGCCAGGCTTAAAATCAATCAATCTTTGTGAACATACATCTGAGCGTCAACAACCCCTTTCTGTCTTTCTCAGCTCCCCAGACAGATGGACAGACTAAAGCACTAGATGACTTTATCTTCCATTAAGGTAATGCTGCGTTAGTGAGAATAACAAATCAGTGGAATCATTCCCTTACAGTCACACCTCATTTTCTGAAACGGAGCCTCATCCCACAGTAACCCGTTTTATTACTGATTATTCACGATTTTAGATTTTAAAGAACTGTGTGAAATTCTGAAGTATATTTGTACAAACCTACCTTCAGGTCTCGGTGCATAATTCCACGGGAGTGAATATACTCCACCCCTTCAAGTATTTTCTTTAAGATACGAGATGCTTGTTGAGGGTCAAATGAATTCAAGGAACCTGCAGATAGAGCAAACGTAAACAGCTTGCATTCATATTCACAGATACAGACATACAAAGAAATGATCACAGCCAATAATACAGTGCAAATAACCTATGCCAGTTAATAATCCGTTCAGTTTACCTGTTGACTTTGTGAGGTCTGTCTTGGAGTTCCTTTCCTGAATCCACTCTTTTAATGAGCGCTCACACAGCTGCATTTGGATGTAAAGCATTAAGTGGAACTGAACCTGTAGAATGAATATTAGGTGAAACTAATGTTTAACTAACTCAACTAACTAAAGAAATATAAACATCACACTACTTTTTGCATTGCCAGCATTTTTTGGAAAATGATGAACAACATGCCTCCTTTGGATGTTTTTCAGCCAAATGCTGACTGCTCATATCAACATATGACTCCTCTGACAGTGTTGAACTTTCCCAGCAAAGTGCAGGGCAGGTCTCCCTAACAGAGCGTGGCTCTCCCAGGAACACACACGGGACAAAGTTTGTGGACAGAACCTGACTCTTCTGCTCTTTTGCCACGGCAGATGTTAGAACATCATTTGAGCTATTAATTTGCATGTTAATAGACTGTCCTTTTCTGTCCTTTGAGCATTCAGAGTTTTCAAAAACAATGGACGATCCATTGGTGCTACTGTTGCTCTCCTCATCAAGTCTGTAAAAGAGACTCACTGTCATGGAACTGCAATAATGTTCAACTGCTCCGTTTCAGTAAAACAGTGTGAATGATCTTACCTTTCTGTTTGCGACAGTGTTTCTAAAGCTGGTGTGGCAGACAGAAGGGTTGGTGTACAATCTAGAAGAAAATGATAGAAGTAATTATACAACACTTAGATCTGATTGTTCGAGCAGCATTCCAAGATCTTGAGCATCATGCCTATATTTACTATGATTGCCCTGGGACCTTTCACTGTGTGTATGACGCTGCCTGTTTGTTTTCACCACTCCTACTTCAAAACCATTACTACAGTAGAGTTAGTGACATCGCAGTCAGATACATCAACCTCTTCTTTTCAGGAATATAACTTTTGACTTGAATATAACAGCCTGTCAGATAAAGAGGAGACTCGAGTTGTAGAGGAAGCACCTTTAAGAAGAATGCAAAATGATGTTTATCTAGCAAGCCGTCTATCTTTCTGGCCATCTGTGAGTGTGGCTTCTTCGGGATTTATTTCCTAAAATAAACAGAACATTTGGCCATACTGTGTCCAAGATGTCAGTTACATGATATCCATTTCTTGTTTATTTAACTATTGTATAAAAGCAAGATTGCACACAAATTCACGCAGTTGTAGTACTGGCATGGTCCTTAAAGAACTCAGGCTCATGTCTACAGCCCAATCACAGCTGTGCAGATGTTCAATATAAATGAACACTTGCTCATGTACACAAAGTCGATTATTTTGTCTTACAAATTTTGATGATTTTCATCAGGCTAAAAAAAACAACACGACAATATTAATTACTATTTAAATCTTATAAATGTAAAAATGTATTCAAGATAAAAATAATTAAACTAATGGTAATCATTAATTAAAACTATGAATGATGATGTTCTTTCAGCTGCTCCCTTTTCGGGGTCTCCACAGCGGCTCATTTGGTCCGTATGTTTCAATTTGGCACAGGTTTTATGCCGGATGCCCTTCCTGACACAACCCTCCCATTTAATCCGGGCTTGGGACCGGCACTGAGAGTTAACTCTTCAGTGGCTGGGTTAGCGCCCTGCCTGGGAATCAAACCCGGGCCACGGCAATGAGAGCATGGGATCCTGGAGGAAAACTGAATACTCACTTACACTATCAAAGAGGTCAGAATGAGTTAAACATATACTTAATATAAGTGATTTACTCTTCACAGCAGGCTGCACATGCTCCATCCATGCAGTGTGATAGCCAACGATGTTCAGATGCTGAAGACTGGACAGAACTTTAACCTCCCGTAAAACCTACAACAAATAATTCACACAGTTTTACATACGTTGCATTTCATTATGTTGGTTCTTGGCATACATGAATGAAATATGCTGTATCAGGACATGGCTCTACCTTCATGCAATCGTTCCTTGTTACATTCTTGATCAGGATCTTTTTTATAGCGTAATCCTGTCCATCCAACTTGTTTTTCACCTGCCAAAGACATTGAGGATGTTCACTAAAATGTAAAAAGCCATTCAGAAGCCAAGCTACGATACATGTCCTAGATTAACACACCTTAAAGACTTTTCCGTATGATCCTTTTCCCAGTGGTGAGATTTCTTCAAATTCAGTGAGGTAGCGAGAGGTTTGGAAAAGACCACTTTTTGTTCTGAAATAGAAAGGCTACTAAAAGATCTACAAGATATAGAGTATGTGTATAGAAAACATAAAAACGCCAACTAAAGCACTGTGTAACTGTCTGCTGTTTGTGATCTCCTCACCTTAGCACTGGGTTTGAGACATCAACATTTAGGTAGCTTTGATTCTGTCACAAAAAAATAAAAAATAAATTTGTTTGCCTCATCTTTTCTTGAAAGTATGTAATCAGTTCTGGCTGTTCAGGTTCCTGTGTTTACCTGAGGAAACAGGGAGGAGCTGGCTGCATGCAGGAGCTCAGCGAAGGCCCGGCTGTGCTGCAGTCTCACTGTACTGAACTCGTCGCTGACGGCCAACGGAGAGAGCAGGTTCATTGCTGCTAGTCGCTGACCAATCACTGGGGGGTGGGGCATTTGTCCACATTAGGGAAACAGTGACTGGTCAAGATTTTCAAAACAATTTCACAACCACTTTACCTACATTTAAATTTATGGATTTTGGCAGACAGCTTTATCCAGAGGGATGTACAGAAGTGCTCTGATGTCTCCATCAACGAATATATCGATACTGGTTAACTAGGACGCAGACTGAGAATAGCATCAGTCTACAACTCTGTAGGTAATACTGACAAGTTCTGGTTTTGTTTTTTTTAAATAAAACAAGTGCTAGATTAAGCATTTTAGGAAGAGTCACCCGTCATTTGAAAACAGCCAGTGACATCCAGGGGAAGTTCATTCCACCACCTCAGTGCTAGAACACAGAAGAGTGTTGATGCATACCTACCTTGTACCCTGAGAGATACTGGGAGCAGTCCATCAGTGCTAGAGGATCTGAAGGTGTGTGGTGCATTGTGGGTAGTGATACCTATCTAGATATATCTAGAGACGCTATATACCCTGACTGATTGTGAACCTGTGACACAAACAAGCGTCTATTAAACGGAACCTATCAATGTAGCAACACTGCAATTGTTTTTGTTATTGAGCTTAACCCTTGTGATAGAAAAATATCGGCGAGAATCAAGGGGAAGGTGTACAATACAGTGGTGAGACCGGCCATGCTGTATGGTTTAGAGGCAGTGTCACTGAGAAAGAGACAAGAGTCAGAGCTGGAGGTAGCAGAGCTGAAGATGTTGAGGTTCTCTTTGGGAGTTTGGGGTTGGAAAGGATTAGGAACGAGTACGTCAGAGGGACAGATCATGTTGGACGTTCGGGGAAAGTCAGGGAGGCCAGATTAAGATGATTTGGACATGTTCAGAGGAGGGAGAGTATATTAGTTGAAGAATGTTGGACATGGAGCAGCCAGGAAGGAGGCAAAGAGGAAGGCCAAAGAGGAGGTATATGGATGTAATAAACGAGGATATGAAGCTAGTGGGTGCAAGTGTTGAGGATGCAGAACATAGGGATAGGTGGAGAGAGATGATTCGCTGTGGCTACCCCTGAAGGGAAAAGCCGAAAGAAGAAGCAGCAGCTTACCCTTAAACAGCATGCGAGACTGAGCAGGGTCTCTCTCGTACACAAAGCACAAGTGTTCGAGCAGTGACCCCAGCAGCAGGTGGTTAGGGATGGCAGAGGCAAACTCCTGAATGGATGGATACTGTCCTCCGGCCATTAGCACCTCACGGTTATTATCGGAGTCTGAAGCTGTGGAAATATAAAAATGAGAAATGAAAGGCAGGTGGGAAATTATGTGGCTATGTATGGAGCAGGGTGAGCAGTTACAAGTACTATCAAAGTGAGAATACTGCAAACACTTCAATTATTTAATTCTGCTTTTATTTAAAGAATTTTTTTAATTATTCATTATTTATTAATTATTATTTATTCATTAATTATTATTATTTTTCAATCAGAATAGTTTGATGCAGTCAGTTACAAAATAAATAAATAAATAAACAAAAAAAATACAGATAATACTCAGAACATCAATTTTTTTTATGTAATTTATCACAATATTAATATTACCCTATAAAAAAAAGCTCAATACTACTAGCAGGAAATAACTGTTTATGGCCTGCATACGCAAACTACTTCAAAGCAAAGTACACACAGACACAGTAATAAGCTTTGCCGTATCTGATCTCAGGAAAAACAAACACAACATATTGTCAGTGAATACAGCAGATCTGATTAAAGCCACATTTCTTACCTGCAGCGATAAACTTGGCTATCAAACCCGCAATGTCTCTTTGCTCTGAATCCATTTCAGCTTCTGCTCCATTCACATTAAGCTTTTGCAACCCGATGCTACAACTCCACTGCACAGCTATGAGCAGGGCAGGGACGGTCAAACGCTTATCAGCATGAAACATGTCAATCCCCACCTCTATGGAGCTTCACAACAACATTATGAAGAAAATATATTGTTGTGAAATAATAGACATTAGAATTAGTGCTCTAAAGTGTCAGAAATGCAAAGACAAATCTCATAAATAACACATAAATAACATGTGGATTAGGTTATAAAAGATTTCTGTAGGGTTCTGTATGTTTGCATATTTTTTTCTCGGTCATGTTAACTAGTTCATCAGCTGATTATCCCTTCAAGCCTTTCATGACCTGCATCAGGTCTTTTACAAACACTTGAGTGATTGTGCTTCATTAATATACTGTACTTAAGCATTATCTTGGAAGATTTGTATTTTACTCAACTTTTATTGAAAGCGATTTTGTTTTTTATTAAAACAGGCTTCTTAGTCAAGTCAAGTCAAAGAAGCTTTATTGTCATTCCAACCAACCATATATAGTTGATGTGGTACACGGTGAAATGAAACAACATTCCTCCTGGACCAGAGGTGCTACACAGAACAAAAAACAAAGTACAGGTGACGCGGACAACATAAGTACAGAGGATGACAAGACAGTGCAGACAAACAAGACACAAAACACCAACTATGTGCACAAGGACAGTGTTAGACAGTGAAGAAACAGGGTTAGGGACAGTGAATAATAGCAGCAGAAGTTATTTTAGTTATAACAGATACAAATATTTAAAATTGATGTATATATGTAAACAAGATCAATTGTGTGTGTGTGTGTGTGTGTCCTCAGTTCAGTTTTCTTTTGAGACATCTGATTGCCTGAGGGAAGAAGCTGTTCAACAGTCTGGTTGTGTGGGTCCGAATTCTTCGGTACCTTTTTCCAGACAGTAGGAGGAAAAAGGATGGTAGTGTCGTCACTATCAGCTGCAGGGTCTTGCGATCCAGGACGGTGCAATTCCCAAACCAGGCAATGATGCAGCTGCTCAGGATGCTCTTGATGGTCCCTCTGTAGAAGGTGGTCAGGATGGGAGGTGGAAGATGAGCCTTCCTCAGCCTTCGCAGGAAGTACGGACGCTGTTGGGCTTTCTTGGTGATGAAGCTGGTGTTTATGACCATGTGAGGTCCTCCACCAAGTGAGCTCCAAAGAATTTGGTGCTCTTGACAATCTCCATGTTGGACCCATCGATGTTCAATGGAGAGTGGTCACTGTGGTCACTCTCCCGAAGTCAACAACCATCTTTTTTGTTTTCTCCACGTTCAGAGACAGGTTGTTGGCTTTACACCAGGCTGTTAGCTGCTGCACCTCCTCTCTGTATGCTGACTCATCGTTCTTGCTGATGAAACCCACCACTGCCGTGTCATCGGCGAACTTGATGTGGTTGGAGCTGTGCATTGCTGCACAGTCTTGAGACAGCAGGGTGAACAGCAGTGGACTGAGCACGCAGCCCTGAGGAGCTCCAGTGCTCAGTGTGGTGGTGCTGGAGATGCTGTTCCTGATCCGGACTGACTGAGGTCTTCCAGTCAGGAAATCCAGGATCCAGTTGCAGAGGGAGATGTTGGTGCCGAGCAGACTCAGCTTCTCGATCAGGTGCTGAGGAATGATTGTGTTGAATGATGAACTGAAGTCTATGAACAGCATTCATACGTACGAGTCCTTATTGTCCAGGTGTGTGAGGTCCAGATGGAGGGTTGTGCTGGTGGCATTGTCTGTTGAGCGATTTGGATGATACGCAAACTGCATAGGGTCTAGTGATGGTGGAAGCAGGTTCTTGATGTGCCTCATGACGAGCCTCTCAAAGCACTTCATGATGATGGGTGTGAGTGCAATGGGACGGTAGTCATGGAGACAGGACACTGGAGATGATGGTGGTGGACTTTGGGACGACAGAGCTGTTCAGGGAGATGTCAGTGGACACATCCGCTAGCTGTTCTGCACATTCCCTGAGCACTCTGCCAGGAATGTTGTCTGGTCCAGCAGCTTTCCATGGGTTAACTCTGCGTAGAATTTCCCTCACGTCAGGCGTGGTGAGACAGAGCACCTGGTCCTTCATTTTGACCTTCATTGTACTGATTACAGATCTCAATCACCATGAGGTTTTTCTTTTTTTTTTTTTTTTAGTAAAATATTTCCTTCAGATAAAGTTACATATTCATTCTACTGAGAAACTAATTAGTCATGCAGGATCAGGCTCTCTTCAACAGTTACAAATATTTACTTTATAAGCTCCACTTATATACACTAAATTGTAAGTTTTGGGACGTCTGCCTTTACATGCACATGAATATAATATGGAGTTGGCCTGCCCTTTGCAGCTATAACAGCTTAAACTCTTCTGTGAAGGCTTTCCACAAGGTTTAGGTGTGTGTTTGTGGAAATTTTTGACCATTCCTCTAGTGCATTTGTGAGGTCAGGCACTGATGTTGGACGAGAAGGTCCGGCGGCTCACAGTCTCCGGTCTAATTCATCCCAAAGGTGTTCTGTCAGGTTGAAGTCAGGACTCACCAAACTCCAAACTCACTCATCCATGTCTTTATGGACCTTGCTTTGTGCACTGGTGTGCAGTCATGTTGAAACAGGAAGGGGTCATCCCCAAACTGTTCCCACAAAGATAGGAGCATGAAATTGTCCAAAATGTCTTGGTATGCCGAAGCATTAAGAGTTCCTTTCACTGGAAGTTAGGGACCAAAGGTGTTTGCCAATATAGTGTATGTTTACATGTAGATCATTTTGGATCAATTTGAATCTATTTATTAGCCTCCATATATCCAAATATGACACAGAGTACCGAAAGAGTTTCTCTGTATTTTTTTAAATCCCTGTTTATCCCAGGAAGTATTCCTACACCCTGATCACTGTGACCAGAGCAGTTACTGAAAATGACCAAATGAATGATTTTAAGTAACTAAGAAGTAACACTGAAGTGTTTAAAAACTTCAGCAGTATCTGATACACTCATATAACCCTCATGGCAGTGTCACTTATCTCCAGCCTCCTATGGTGGTGGCCTCTTTTAGCTGAATGATGGATAGAGTAAAAGGGGGCTAAGGTGGTGTGTATAGAAACAGATGTAATGCAGTCACTAACTGTATAAAGTGTATAAATATGGTAGGGATACCTGGTATTATGCGTGAGTGAGTGAGTGTGAGTGTGTGTGTGTCCTGCTAGTTAGTGAGAGTCACCCTAATCTAATGTAAAGGAGACTTTTGTCACGTGATGTTTAAAGAGGGACTCACTGTCAAACTGGACGTCTTCGTCGCTGTCTATGAGCTCGAACAATCCTCCTCCTCTTCCTCCACGCGCGCGTGCGCCCCGGAGCTGTGTGTGGAGCTGTGTGTGGAGCTGCACCCTGCCGCTGCCCCTCACCCAACCAGCTCTAACGCTAGAACTTTCTTCTGCCATGACACCAGCTGTACTTTATAAAGTCTTCAGTTTCCAAAGCGATTCAGATCATCGAGGTCTTCCACGTTTGATGTTTCCATCAAGCGGTTTAACATAGTGGAGAAACTAACTTCCCGAAACTGGCCAGTACAAACCGAACTAAAGGGAGCTAAAATTAAAAACAAAAGACTACATAACCTTCGGTATTAAGGGAGCGTCTAAAAAAAGGTCTACGCTGAATCAAGTCTCAATCCGAAAGCTCTCAATAATTCTTATTCGTAGCAACTTAGGCAAAGCGACATACAATATAATGGCTATTCACGTTTAAATAAACAAGACGAATTGTTTAAAACCTATTACATTACGTCTCCTTGTACGCCAACGTTCGACAAACGGTTGTGAATTTGCACACAGTCCCTAATCGCTTACTACTCGTGGTATGATGAAACCTTTCAAAATAGAGTGTCAGAGATGTAAAAGAAGCTAAATAAAATTAACGTCTAAAACTAAAGATCTGTTGTTATCTCAGAAGTCTGTAGAGGAAGCAAAGGAATTATTTTCGACAACAGACTACGTACACATATATACACTTACCAATATACCACTCAGTACATTGACCGCTACTCGATATTGTCCGCTAGCGAGCTGCGTACCTACGGCTACGTTATGTGCTGCGTTCTGCGCAAAATGCGTGGCGACCTGATGCTCTAAAACATAAACAGAACGTCGTACGCCGCTGATTGGTTGTAAAGTCTATGTATCTGCAGGTCTTCCGGGTGAAACCATTCCCATGCGCGGGGTTAATAATAAATCTAGCGGGAAGTTGAAGTGATAACGATGGAGAACGTGGTTTGTGTGATATAAATAAAACTCTTGGGTGTCTACAGTAAACGGTGGGATTATAAGATTGAAGCTATAATGAGGAAACCCTGTTCAAACTGTACCGGTTGGTTAGCTGACTAACATTGAAACATTTGGTGTGAGAGTCAGCGTGTAGTGGTCAGACCTGCCTGCAAGTCCGGTAGGAAGAGTTAGTAGCTGGCTAGCTGCCTCGGAGACAATGACAGACTCTAGGTGAGAGTTTTTTCCCTGACATTTTTGAGTCTTAAGCTTGATGACTTATTTAATCCTTGTCCAGGTTTTTAAGACACGTGTGGCAAAAGTAGGAACACATTAAAGAAACGAGAAATACACCGTGTTGCCAAATGTTTTGGGACACCCCTCCAAATCATTGAATTCAGAGGTTGGACTCGGTCCCTTAGTTCCAGTGAAAGGAACTCTTGGACAATTTTGGACAATTTCATGCTCCCAACTTTGTGGGAACAGTTTGGGGATGACCCCTTCCTGTTCCAACATGACTGCACACCAGTGCACAAAGCAAGGTCCATAAAGCATGGATGAGAGAGTTTGGTGTGGAGGAACTTGACAGAGTCCTGACCTCAACCCGATAGGACACCTTTGGGATGAATTAGAGCGGAGACTACAAGCCAGGCCTTCTTGCCCAACATCAGTGCCTGACCTCACAAATGCACTTCCCAAAAATTCCCATAAACACACTCCTAAACCTTGTGGAAAGCCTTCCCAGAAGAGTTGAAGCTGTTATTGCTGCAAAGGGTGGGCCTACTCCATATTACATTCATATCATTTGGAATTGTTCGCAGTCTCCACTCTAATTCATCCCAAAGGTGTTCTATCAGGTTGAGGTCAGGACTATGTGAAGTTCCTCCACACCAAACTCTCTCATCCATGTCTTTATGGACCTTGCTTTGTACACTGGTGTGCAGTCATGTTGGAACAGGAAGGGGTCATCCCCAAACTGTTCCCACAAAGTTGGGAGCATGAAATTGTCCAAAATGTCTTGTTATGCTGAAGCATTAAGAGTTCCTTTCACTGGAACTAAGGGGCCAAGACCAACCCCTGAATTCAGTGATTTGGAGCGGTGTCCCAAAACGTTTGGCAATATTAGTCTATAAACTTTCCTTTGTTTCCTAAGTAAATATGTGGACATACAGTATCACATAATGAGTCTCAGACTGTGTTTTTATTCTAGAGGTGACTGCAAATGATGCTGATTTGTCGGTTTGTAATTGCAGCTCGGAGCCCGCTAGAGCCATCAGGGCCATTGATAAACACTCTGTGCATCAGATCTGCTCTGGGCAGGTGGTGTTGACTTTGGCCACAGCTGTGAAAGAGCTGGTGGAGAACAGCATTGATGCAGGCGCTACACAAGTTGGTGAGTGCATGCGTTTTAAGAGTATCATGATTTGAAGCACTGTTGTGTGGACAGTGTAACCTAATTCTGAAGTGTTTCGGCTTTGAATTTCAGACATCAGGCTCAAAGAGAACGGGACAGAGCTGGTGGAAGTCTCTGACAATGGACAAGGTGTGGAGGAGGAGAACTTCGAAGGGCTGAGTGAGTCACATTCACAGCAACTAACAAAGTTGTATTTTTCCCATTTTGTTGTGCTCATTTTCTCCACTTGTTTCCACAGCTTTGAAGCACCATACATCGAAACTGAGAGATTTCTCTGACTTGATTCACGTTGAGACGTTTGGCTTCCGTGGTGAAGCCCTGAGCTCACTGTGTGCCCTCAGGTTTGTTCTTATATCTCCTGAGTCTGTGTATCTCACTGCAAGAGTAACAGTGCACAATGTTGTTACAATAGAAACAGTATTCGTCATGATGCACTGATCTGATATCCAATAATGATATTTGATATTAACATGAAGAGGTCCGTATCTAATCAGTACTGGATGGCCATTACTCCGATTTCTGAAATCCACATCATTGTAGCGGACCCTGCCCGAATGATGGCTGAAACTTTACTGATGTTTCTTGAAGCTTTATTGCACATTTAACATCGTGGAAATATAAGAATCACTTTAATCGAAGCGAGCATCTCCGAGATCAGAATAAATAGTTATATTGACGACATAAAGCTGCTTTTGAGTCTTCTTTAATAACTGCCCTCAGTGACCTCAGCGTGGTGACCTGCCATGAAAGCAGCCATGTGGGAACTCGGCTCGTCTATGATCACAACGGCCGACTCGTCCAGCGAGCTCCTCATCCCCGGCAGCAGGGGACCACAATCAGCCTTCAGCAGCTCTTCTCCACCCTACCGGTTCGCCATAAAGAGTTTCAGCGCAACATCAAAAAGGTTTTACTGCAGTGTGCATAGTTCAGATGCTGTTGTTGTGTATTGACAATGTTGAACATGTCAGTGTGTGAGACATTGTGCTGCTTTATCATACAGGAGTTTTCTAAGATGGTCCACGTCCTCCAGTCATACTGCATCATCTCCACTGGTGTGCGCATCACATGCACTAATCAGCTTGGCCAAGGCAAGCGTAACACTGTAATGTGCACCAGCGGGAGTCAGAGCATGAGAGACAACATTGGAGCGCTGTTTGGGCCTAAACAGGTAAAAAAAAAAAAAAAACCCTGCTACTTCAGGGAGTCAGTAAAGGAATCGGTCAATTTTAAGAACCGTAATCAGATGTGTGTGCCCCATAATGCACAGCAAAATAACTATGTAAAAGTGTTGCTTCTGTGAGAAAACATTTTACCCTTTTGAAATTGTCATCTATGTGCATATCTATCAATTACTATAAACAGCTATGCTTTGCAAAGGTTATGATTTTCCTAATGGCGGTCACGGTGATGAAAGAACTCCATCTCCAAGCTCGAGCCAAGGGGTGACTTATTCCTCACCTCTGAGCTTTTTGCTTAAAGACCACAGTTTTTGTCTGTCTTGAACCTTCATAAATCAATAAATGTAGATTCCAGTCCAGGCATCAGCTCATTGTCAGAGGAAATGTAAAATAGGCTTCAGGTTTTGACATAAGATTTGGTCAAACTCCGCAGTCAATCAGTATTACGTGCTCCGTCTGAAATGGTCTTGGCTTTGGTTTGTGTGCAGTAATAAGGATTCTGTTATATGAGGCAAACATGCAGAAGAAAGAAAGGTACACAAAGAGAGATCAACAGCTCTTCGTGCTTCACATATGCTGTAGTAGATAACACAGGATTGTAGTTAGATTAGGATTACATTTGCATTTTGGCAGACGCTCTTATCCAGAGTGACTTACAATTCATCTCATGGAAAGAAATAAGGATTAAAACATTATGTCCTGGATGTAAGGATTAAACGGGTCTATAGGTGATAAGTGGTATGAATTTTGTGAGGAATATACAGTTGAATGGTAAGAATGAATGGTTGTATCACAGGTGTTTGTTTTGGGATTGATCTTGTCCTAAATGTATATTACACTCTCTTCACAGCTCCAGAGTCTGCTTCCTTTTCAGCAAACATCTCCCAATGAGGGTATTAAAGAGGATTATGGATTAACTGGGGAAGAACTTCCTAAAGACCTTTTCAAGTGAGTTTCATGCCTCTCTTCTGAATGTGATTATCAGATAAATTATTTAAAGGTTCTTTGACATTTCATGTTTAGTCTGTTTGGATCAAACCCTGATGCGTTTTCATTTTTGGTGAGGATCATTTGGGCAGGTGAGAATGCAGCAATCGCACTCTGATGCAGATTAACAACCGGTCTGAGACTGCCTGAGTGAGATGATCTTTATGAGCACTGATAGGTGAAGTGAATAACACTGATGATCTCCTCATCATGGCACCTGTTAGTGGGTGGGATATATTAGGCAGCAAGTGAACATTTTGTCCTCAAAGTTGATGTGTTAGAAGCAGGAAAAATGGACAAGCGTAAGGATTTGAGCGAGTTTGACAAGAGCTAGATTGTGATGGCTAGAGGACTGGATCAGAGCATCTCCAAAACTGCAGGTCTTGTGGGGTGTTCCCGGTCTGCAGTGGTCAGTATCTATCAAAAGTGGTCCAAGGAAGGAACAGTGGTGAACCGGCGACAGGGTCATGGGCGGCCAAGACTCACTGATGCACGTGGGGAGTGAAGGCTGGCCCGTGTGGTCCGATCCAACAGACGAGCTACTGTTGCTCAAACTGCTGAAGAAGTTAATGCTGGCTCTGATAGAAAGGTGCCAGAATATACAGTGCATGATGGGTCAGGGCTGTTTTGGCAGCAAAAGGGTGACCAACATATTAGACAGGTGGTCATAATGTTATGCCTGGTCAGTGTATATTGATGCATCCAAATTATAACACTGGTACTGTTTCTTTTTAAATCTGTTTTCTATTAAGGTCTCATTTGTTTCTTCCAGGATCTCTGGTTATGTGTCGCAAGCCGATCACGGTGTGGGACGAAGTGCAACTGACCGGCAGTTCTTCTTTATTAACAAAAGGCCCTGTGATCCATCCAAGGTGGCCACATTTACTTTAATTGTCCTTATTCAGCTTATACAATATATAATTTTCTTTTTTACTATCTAATGTGTTCTTAAAGGTTTCCAAGCTTGTAAACGAAGTCTACCACATGTTCAACCGTCATCAGTACCCATTTGTTGCTCTAAACATTTCTGTTGCTTCAGGTAAGAAATAATGACAAACCCAAGGCTCATACTGTAAAAACATGGATAGATCGCATACAGTATACGCAAAATAATACATTCAACGCTTTCTTTTCCTTTAATTTTTTCTTTTGCTTTTCTGTTCTTCTCCTCTATGTAGAATGCGTTGACGTCAATGTTACACCTGATAAGCGTCAGATATTTCTGCAGGAGGAGAAGCTGTTGCTTGCTACCGTGAAGAGCTCTCTCATCGCCATGTATGAGACTGGAGTCAATAAAATCAGTCTCAATTACACACCACAAATCGCAGGGAGTACGTGTCACAAAACACAGCGTTCTCATGTACAAATACGACAAATTCTAATGATTTGTTTCACTGTTCCTGTTGTTCAGGTTTTTCCAGATGTAGTGATTCTGCTAAAAGTCCAGAAGGTCCAAGGAAAGCTTCACTGACTTCAGAAGATGATTCAGAGACTTTGACACAGACTCCAAAGACATCATTTATCTTAGCTGGACTAAAGGCAGCATTTTCAAAACAGCAGGATGCTAGCATCAGGACAAAGACTACTTCTCCTCAGGACAATAAAACTATGTGTACTGGTCCAGCGCAAAAAAAGATGCAGTCTTTCTTCCATTGCTCAGAAAAGACTAACTACAGCAGACCATCAGAAACTGCTTCTGAAAAAGCAGCTTCACCAGTCAAACCAGATCTAAGCAAACATGAGGACGTGGAGGCTGACTCAGGTCTGTCGGAGCAAAGCTCCATCACACAAACCCCAGACACACTGTGTGGAAGCAGCTGTGAATTTGACTCTCCAGACTCCGTATTAGAGGAACATGGCATTAAATCAGAGCCTTACAGTGAGCCGGTAGATGAGGTGCATGAGGATGCTTTAGAGGCTATAGAGCAAGAGACGATATCTGTTATGGATCCTGAAAGGATTTCTAGTCCCAAGGCTAAAAAATGTAGGTGGGATGTTAACCTATCAGAACCGCTCCAACTGCCATCCTCCAGTACCAGCAGTGCTTCCTGTGGACTGTTTGACAAACCGGTCAATGTACAGAAGAAAACAGTGCCTTTGCAGTTTTCAATGGCAGATCTGGTTAAAAGGATGGAGAGATTAAAAACCCAGAAGAAAAAGCAAAATGAGCAGGAGCCACTTTATAGACGCTTCAGGGCAAAGATTAACCCTGGTGAAAACCAGAGTGCTGAGGATGAGTTGAAGAAAGAGATGAGGTACAGAGATCACTTATTCTTCAACTAATAACATTCCTGATGCATTTATATGGTTTGTCTACATGTTGTTTTTGTTTGTTTGTTTGTTTAAGCAAGGACATGTTTAAGGAGATGGAGATCATTGGTCAGTTCAACCTGGGTTTTATCATTACCAAGTTAAAGTCAGATCTCTTTATTATTGACCAGCATGCCACAGACGAAAAGTACAACTTTGAGATGCTCCAACAACATACTGTCCTAAAAGGACAGAGACTTATAGCGTAAGTCTGGACTTTGATGCACATTTATTAGGAATTTGCATGCATTTTGAAGGGAAAAGACATTTTCTGTTTTCATCTCAGTCCACAGAATCTCCACCTTCCTGCTGTGAGTGAAACGATTCTGATTGAAAATCTCGAAATCTTCAAGAAAAATGGCTTTGAGTTCCTCATTGATGAGAATGGTACATGCAAGAACAACCAAATATTCGTAAGCTCAGCGTATTCTTGTGTATTTCTGTGTGTAGAGGTTTATTTTAAGTCTAATGTCATATTTTCTAGCACCAGTCATGGAGAGAGTGAAGCTGATATCTGTACCCACAAGTAAGAACTGGACCTTTGGCCCAGGTGACATTGAGGAGCTCATCTTCATGCTTAGTGATAGTCCTGGAGTCATGTGCAGGCCTTCTCGAGTCAGGCAGATGTTTGCGTCGAGGGCTTGCCGCAAATCGGTGTGTATAGCCTCATGTTTGCGCTCTTTCTAATACTAACACATACTACACGTGCATTGCGGAGACCACTTTGAAGACGTCTTGAAGTTGTCAGTTTCTTATTGTAATTTATAAGGACAAAATACATCATCAAACCAACAATGGCCCCTGAAACTCACATTTGTTGCTGAATGAGTACAGCGTGTACCAATATCAGACTTGAATGTTTGTAAGAGGAAATACGAGCCTAAATGAGTCTACTGATGCTTTTATTTGTGCTTGCTTTTTAACAAGGGCATTCAGATGACTGATTTTGATCATGCCATGCAAAGTCGACAGCTTATTATGAGTATACAAATGTTGAAGTCGCTTAAAAGGGTCTTGATATTCAGAAGAAAAAAGAAAGAATTACTCCTGTATCATAAGTGCGTGAAATTGTTTTCACTAGACTAAACACAGGGCGTCCCCCAAAAGTCTTCATACATAGAGGACATCATCTAAGCAAAATCGAACTTTATTTACAAAGCATCCTCAGCGTTAGCCATTCCTTTGCAAACACACATTCATATCGGCTTTTCTTGTCACAGGTAATGATTGGTACTGCACTGAATCTAAGTGAAATGAAGAAGCTTGTGGTCCACATGGGAGAAATCGAGCAGCCTTGGAACTGTCCTCACGGCAGACCGACCATCAGGCACCTGCTGAACCTCGATGTTATTTCTCAGGACTGATGCATGATGAAGCATTCTGTTTACATGCTTTCTTGTACATACTGAAACTTTAAGCATATTTTATTATCATTTTAATCAGTTATATTAGTGTATATTTTGCATTCAGCTTCATTGTTCATTGTTTTTATGTTCATAGTTAGTTCTTTTATCTGTGCATTAATAAACATCTGTTAGCAGAGATGATTAACGCTTGTGAGGTTTGACTCATCTGATCCACCGTCCAAACAAACACGATCACCTAGCAACCTGTTGCTGTATACAGACCTACACCAGGCTGGATCACGA
Organism: Hemibagrus wyckioides; assembly: GCF_019097595.1. Lineage (NCBI taxonomy): Eukaryota > Metazoa > Chordata > Actinopteri > Siluriformes > Bagridae > Hemibagrus > Hemibagrus wyckioides. Next base: position 16,884,392 of record NC_080722.1, on the reverse strand, counting down.
AGTAGCGCCCTAGCTGATGCGCGTGGTTCGCTCTGGCTGAATCCGCAATTAGCGGAAGAAGACAGAAAGGAAATGTCGGACATAAAGACACTTAACGAACTGCAGAATTACTCCGCGTCGAGCGCGGCTTCAGAAGCGTTGATAGCCGAGCAAGCAGCGCGTGCAGATCTCTCAGCATCAGCTACTGCACGAGACACCGAAACATCAGCCGAGCTCGAGATTCCAGCTGTGCATGTCCTCTCAGACATTATCATTCAGAGGTTAGGTACTAAATGTATTATTATTTCAATAAAAGACGACCGAGTCTCATTCTGCTTGATTGGTAAAACAACACTTCTTTCATTACCCTTCTGCCTTCATATATATATCAACGTTGACCTACCTTTTCCACGCACACACTGCCCCCTAGAGTCTATATGCAGGAATTGCATGACATATATACCACTCTATCAATCTGTTCTATTCAGACAGCTTGAAACAGAGTAAAGTAAACTCTAACGAGATGTCAAAGCAGATAAACTGACCTGAGTGTCTTTCAGATATGAAGGCGGCAGGTCAGGAGAGCTGTTCCACGGGGAAGGAGTCGCCCACTTTGTAGGTGGACATGTGTACAAGGTGCGGAGGAAGGTTCAGGGGTCAAGTAATAATTACTGTAAATAGTACAAAGCAGCTGTTCTAAGTAAGTAAGCAACACACTTATTCGCTTAAATTTACAACGATATTCTTCAACACTTATTCCCCAGGGAAGCTTTATTGATGGCTTTATGCATGGCCATGGAGAATACGCATGGGCAGATGGGCTAAAGTATGAGGTGTGTAAACATTTAGTTGATCCCCACACAAATAATACAAGCATCATGGTGTACAGCAGTCACCGCACATTCAATTGTTCTGTTTGTTTTTTTAAGAAGATAAGGGGTTTCATGCAATACTTAATGTTAAATCTAGTACACTGGATAAACTTGTGCCTGTAGTGTTTATTTCTAAACTTAATGCAGTCCCACACCTGATTTGGTTAAGACATTCATTCATTTATTCATTCATTCATTCATTTATTCATTCATCTTTAGTGCCTGCTTTATTTTGGTCAAGGTCCCAGGGGTTTCTTTTGAGAACCCTTTTTATATTTTTATTTATCACATGGGGTCAGAACCATGATACAGTGCCCCTGGAGCAGAAAGGATTAATAGACTTGCTCAAGGGTACAACAGTTTCAGTGATTGCCTGGGGCTTGAACCCATGACTTGAACATTGGGCATAAGGTGGGAGCACACATTCATATCCTCATACATACGTATGGGTGAGTTAATATCAGCAATCCACCTACTGCCATGTTTTTGGGAGGTGTACGGAAACCCCATGCAAACTATAACCCAAGGTCAGCATTATACCAGGGATGGTGAAGCTGTGAGGCAGCAATGATACCTTCAACTCAGTTTCAGTCATAGCATGATAAATTGGTTTTAATAATAATATGTATCATAATTCAGTGTGTGTTCCCACTTCATGTCTCATTGTTCCTGAGACTTCGAGGTTCCCAGTGTTGCCAGGTTCCATATCCACCTCGACCAGGATAAAGCTATAACTAAAGATCAATAAATAGATGAGGATGTACAACAACATCAAACTTCTTAAAGTCTCAACATGGAGAAGAATTAAAAGTCTTTTGGGTTTTTTTTTTTAATGCTGCCCACCCCAAAAAGGACATTAGACAAATATTTACATTTTTAAATCAGATGATTTAAATGTTTAGACCCCTATATAATAAAAAGATGCACTTTCCATACCCTTGAAGGATTACCCCACCTCCTAGTTCTGGTTTAATCTCAGGAGAAAGAAGTGTAAGAACTAAACTCTGCAGGGTAGGAACACTACAACTTTCTAACAATTATTGCATTTGACAGGGGGACTTTAAATCAAATGCTCCAATGGGACATGGGACGTACACATGGTTAGACTGTAGCACCTATGAGGGGGAAGTATGCAATGGCATCCGAAATGGCACTGGAACTTACAAATCTGCCAAAACCTGCACTATATACAGAGGGCAATGGCACAACGGCAAAAGACATGGCAAGGTATGGAAGAATATAACTAGCTGACTTCACAGATTTTCGAATAACTGTATTTTTCTTAATTTAATACGTAACTTGATTGTAACAGGGGACAATGTTCTTCAATCTGGAGGCGACATCTTGGTATGAGGGTGACTGGGAAAACAACCAAAGAGAAGGCTGGGGTATGCGCTGGTATGTGCTGACTCCCACAGTTCCAAATTTCAGTCCACTAACACATAGCAATGACTGATACACTTCTCTTTCACACTAGCTATCCATCAGGAGACACATATGAAGGCCAGTGGAAGAACAGCGTCAGGCATGGGGAAGGAACAATGAAATGGATTCAGATGGGTCAGCAATACAGTGGGCAATGGGTTAATGGTGTTCAGGTCTGAGAATCTCTTTTGTCTTTTAGCCAATTCACTGTATCCGAGCACACTGCAGTCCACATTGCCATCTCATATGTTTTAAATAGATCTACATATTCTCTGCAGCATGGACATGGGGTACACACATGGTTTTTGCGACGGGTTCCTAGCTCTCAGTATCCCACCAGGAATGAGTATAAAGGGGAATTTGCTCAAGGTCTGCGTCATGGTCAAGGAACATTCGTCTATGCAAGTGGCGCAGTTTACACTGGATCTTGGAAGGAGGATAAAAAACACGGTCGGGTAAATCATTTTGCAATTTCTATGTCCTAAAAAGGAGTTTTTGTTTCTTTCCATGCCATTAAAAGAAAATGTTTTGTTTCAGGGAAAGTTTATTTTCAAAAATGGTCACGTATATGACGGGGAGTTTAGCGATGATCATATGGTGGAAGTCCCAGCATCCTCCACTATTTCATTATGGACACTAAATGGCTTACCTAGTAGAGCTGATGAGTTAGGCAATAGTGCCTCAGTACTTGGTCCTGACATGGCTTTGAGCATTGACACTCTATTAAATCAGTTTCCTGGCGTGCAAAGAATGCAGGAGCTCAGACAGGTCAGTCTGATTGTAAAATCATTTTAATTATGGTTCAGTATTAATATTATTATTATCATTATATCTCGTAAACATCTTACATTGTTTTATCAGTAGCCTTCAGGATGCAATGTTACTTCCATAATACTATCTGTGATGACGTTCATTATGCTCATATGTGTTCAGGTGGAATTTGCCATTATGAGACACATCACATTGCTGAGGACAATATACAGTATGTACAGCAGCCTTGGACATGAGAACTCTCCAGACAACACTTTCCTGCTCAGTCAGCTACAATTCTGGCGCTTTCTTAAGGACTGCAGTGTCCACCAGCATGGATTAACCCTGGCACAGTTGGACCACCTTATTAACAGTAAATACATCTTAGCATGACTTGCACAACTGTTTGACACGTTGCGCTAGAATGACATTCCTGATCAAAAACCTCTTTTCTAGATAAATAGACTCCATTTTTTCTCTTTGTCTTTCCTATAGAGGATGTCTCTCCAGGGGAGGTTCATTCACCTTTTAGTACAATGTTGCTGAGGAAGTGGATTAGTTGTATTGTCGTTGCAGCATACCATATTTACCACAGAGACTTTGAGTAAGCGTTTGCTTTTTCTCAAGTGGAGAATTGATCAGTGTGAAGGTTTCAGGCTGAAATCTTACAGAATTCTTAATGCTTTAGGTCCTCTAGTAATGTACTTGAAGAGTGCTTTTCCAAGCTCATGAGACAGAACATCATTCCCAGTGCCAAGAATGTAAAAGGTGATCTGGTATTCATTATACAGGGCCTTAAGTACAGCATGGTTTTCAAAATATTCATTGGAAATGCAGTCGTTTAAAACCCACCTGATGAAATATTTATCACAGGACCTCTTTACTGCCACCCTCTTCGTGCTATGATTGGCAAGCGCTATATTGACAGATGCTGGGAGATATACCAGACTGTCCCTAAAGTCATCTCCGCTGTCGTCTCTGACATCATGACCGCCAGGCACTTCATCTGGATGTTGAAGGTAAAAAACTTTATCATTACTGCATCATTTTAAAACAAACCTAATTTAACAATTGTTTATTTCCAGGTTCTTGGTCTCTTTGACTGTACGTTAACCACAACAAGATTGCTAGTGATCCTCTCACTGGAAAATCCTGCAATCGCAAACGCTTCTACTCACAGTAACCTTGATTTGGAGGTTGGGCTCACTGTTAACATCACATTTCAAAACTAACTGCTATGAGTAATCAAAAACATATTTGCTCCCAATATACATAAACCAAGCAATCCAGATCACCAGATACATTAACCAGGTACATGGTAGGACCAAATATGCACTAACTGGAGTCATTAACTGGTTTCCATTACATTTTTGTATAGCACTTTTAACAGTGGACATGTCTCAAAGCAGCTTTAGAAATAGAAGAAATAACTAAAATTATAATGAAATGTTTTGTGATTGGAGCTTTGAACTGCATTGCAGATCAATTTTCTTGAGTTCTTTGAGGCATTACTGGTTTGTGCTGAAGTGAAGAATGCAAATGGAGTGGGAGCTGCACAACACAGACAGTGTGAGTTGGGAAATCCTGATGAGACTCCAACAAGAGATCAGATGAGAAACAGCCCTATTCCCAGCCAGTTGGCGTCTCCTCTGGTTAGTGAATACAGCATCGCTGACCCCTCGGTTCAGTAATGTGGAATATGAATGCTCACAATGCTGTTTTAGAGCTAATGAGAGTGTGATTAGCTTGGACCTAAAAATAAAAAATTTGTACGTGTGCACAATTGGATACGTTTCATTTTCGCTCTCCAGCAGTACGAATCGACCGTGCTGTCCTCAAGCACCATCATTTCATCTGCTGCCACCAGCGTAAAATCTTTCGAGGTTTCTTCTGTTATATTAATTTCTTTAAATTCCTTTTTACAGAAAAACAACTTCTAAACTCTTGTCTCTTTCTAGGAACTCAAATCCAAGGTAACAGTACAATCATCTCTAACTGAGGAGATACAACACAAAGGTACAATACAATGTACTGTCAGATGCACATATAAATAATTTTGACTCAAATAGCTGTACATTATGTATGCGTTTCTTTGGCTTCGTATTAATTACTAGATGAGGGAATTAACCCATCTAAACTGGCTGTTACAAACCCATCTGAGATGGAAATGAACAAGCCTGCTGCAAGCAGTGTGTTAGTCAAAGACACACAAGTGACTGAGCCTCCATGTATAAACGCAGGTACAAACCCCATAGTGTGTGTTCAGTCTGTGAGCAGTGTTTTTTTTATTTATTTATTTTTAATCCAAACCATCTCCAAAAGAAGAAAACATGCAGTGCTACTCTTCATCACCAACCTCCCTCTTACTGTGGTTTATATATTATTGACTAGAGATTACAGAAGAGGAGCGACCGGAACAACAGCTAGAGAACTGGATCACTCACATTCACCAGTTCTTCACCCACACATTCTTCCCAGCATATGAACAGAACTTGGTGTGTGAAAAGGAGATTCAAGAGGAACGCAGAAGACAAACCACAAACAACAGAATCACCCTAGAAAAGGCCAAGGCAAATGCAAAGTACTTCATCTTTTGGCTTAATTACATTTTTTAGTCTTATTTACATTATAAAGCAAACTGTTTCAGTAACTTCTGCTTATGGCATGGTAGTTAAAAAAATAAAAAAAAAATAAAGGACATGTTATTGATCAGACATGTTGGTTTTAGTCTGAGAGAGCAGCAGAGAGCAGAAGAGAAGAGGTCCAAAGAAAAAGAGGATTGCTCCAAAGAACAAATGGTGGAAGATGAAGAGAGAAGCCATGTCCTAGAGGACCTGAAAAATTCCTCCATAGCTTGCTCAACGCCAGTGACCTCCTTGAACTCTTTGGATCTGAAGCAATCACCAACCAACAAGAAGAAGAAAAAATGACACCATTGTCTTCCAAAAAAAAAAAAAAAAAAAGCTTGTTTTAATTGAGCAAAATTATATGAGCGCATATATAAGGTATATATATATATATATATATATATATATATAAATTTGGTACATTGAACATCAAATCGTATTGTTAAAAGTAAATAAAGCCCACGTGATGTTTGTCCATGTCTCTGCTTGAATTAGTTCTCTTCAGGCGATGTAAACATCATGAGGTCCCTCTCACACACCGATTGCCTCACTCTCTCCCTCTGCTCGGGGGTGAACAGCAGCTGATTGGCAATCATCTGAAACGACGACAATTTGTTTAACTGATGAAATAAAACAGTATCAGTGAGATTTTATATATTTAGTGCTGCTGCATGTGAGAAAGTGTATTAGAAATTCAGGAAAGAGTCAAATCCACCTCTTCAGTCCAGGGAGTGACCACCAGTGGTGCCATTCTGGGGAAAGCTGAATTAAAAAAAATTGTGAGAGTGAGCGGTGAGGGCCACGTGCATAAATCCACTTCCATGAAACACCAAAAGTGAAAAAAAAAGAAAAAAAAAGAGAAAAGAGCAATACACCTAGTGTACCTGTAGGAGTCATCAGTGCATCATGAACAGGCTCTTCTTCCTGGGCCTGAGGGCTCTCCATTTCAGCATCTTCTAGGCCAAGTGAGAACCTTTCCACTGCCATACTCCGCACAGGAGATAAGCTGCATCGGGCTGTGGGTTGCAGATATCGCTCAAAGTCCAGACCAGGAATAGTCTAAATTAATAAAAATAGGTACATTATACTCATTTGGCATGGATTTCCTCATAAGCATTACTAGATGAGGACTTGATTGGAGATGATTACCTCTCTGTCTTCATTTTCAGTCACTTTACAGTCAGCACTGATAGGAGATCTGTTGAAGAAAACATAAAAGATTTACAAGAACCTGCATCTAATTAGATTTTGCTCGTAGGTGAACCAACGTTCCAGTCTAGAAACTTAATATATGGTGGATATAAAGCTAAAGTGGACAAGGTTTTCATGAACATCTTAAGAAAGACTTAACAGAAGAAAGGCATAGGCACTATCAAACTTTAGATGCCATCCTCATCTTCAACAATTTCTACACTTACAATATGACAACTAAATATTTCCTACAAACATAGTAAGAATGAAAAGCACATAATATATAAATTTCATGAACACTAGTCTGAAGAAAAATCCATGTAACTACAGTGTAAATTTGTAGGTAAAATAACTTATTTCTGGCTTACAGCTAACTCCGTTTTCATTGCATAAGTTCCATGTCTTCTAGCTTGTTAAACTTCCTTCAGAAGATCACTTAGTCAACCTCCATCACAAATCTCGAACTGGAAGTCATTAGTGTCACTTACCTTTCATTAACACACATGTCAGATTTATCTGATGGTGCTGGAAAGTCTTGGACTTGCTGTGGTGTGGTGGACATCACAGACGGGGAGGAAGGAACAGAGACACAGCTCTCCACAATCTCTGCTTGCAGAGTGGTCTTGTATGCTGAAGGTGAGTGGGTGAAACTCATAGCATGAGCTTGATCGTCTGAGTGGGACATCTCCACTTCAGCAATCACAGTCTCTTCGGTTTGCTCCTGGGACAGTTCGGTCATGGAAGACTGTTGAACACTTCCCTCAGGCTCGGTACTGTTGACTGAATGTGCAGGAAGGTGAAGTGGCAGTTCTTCCTCTGTCTGGCAAGGAGAACTGTGTGGCTTGATCTCTGCCGAGTGGTTCATTTGATCATCTACTGGAGTGATCATGAGGTCTGACTGGATGTTGTTGAGACTTGTGTTATGATCAGGCTGGCTGAGTTGTGTGTGAGAGACTCCATTAGGTGAGGCATAGGGGGCAGAGTGGTCCTGCTCAGGGCTGACATGAAGGGGTTTGGGGGAGGAGGGAAGGGGATGAGCGTGCCGTTTAGGAGTACAGACAGGAGTTACAGCAGTGCGAGCAACTGCAGCGGGAGAGTTAGGAGGGGATGCAGTAGGAGCACTTTTAGAAGGTGTGCGAATGCAAGGAAGAGGAGATGGATGCATGACTACAGTGGATCTCTTCTGTCTTCCTGGTGTGCTGAATTTAGATCTATGTGGGGAACACTGGGGAAAGGGAGCTGCACTCAACCGAGATGATCTTACAGCACCTGTGGAGAATTGTGTTCATACCTTTCGTTAGTTGACAGTCAAACACAAATCACAAAACATGCCACAAGGCATACTGAGATAATTGTCAAGGCTGTAGAGCCGTACCAACTACTTTGACAGGACTCTCCACCTGAAAGAAGCCTCCATGAAAAACCACTGTCTGGGCTGGCAAGGTGTTAGCTGGGGCATTTGAAGCAGGAGTAGTTTCATCTTGAGCTTTATCTGAAGCCTCAGCAGCTTTAGCCGCAGCCTGCTTGGCCTTCATGGCAGCTTTCACTGCAGCCAGTCGACTCTTTGCAGCAGCGCTGGCTCCAGCACCTGCTCCAGGCTTACCTCCTGCAGCAGGGGGCTTTTGCTTCATCATGCACAGGGAACACAGGACGTTTATTTACTCAATATGAAAAGTACATTTAGTTGGCATCAATATAATAAGTATAAGGCTCATTTCGTTCATTTATTTCCAGTACTTTGAACCATAGCACAATACAAATATTGAAGATGCATAAAAAAATATCATATTAAGGATTGCCTGTATACCTTGACCACTTTCTTCTGCCTGGTGACAGGCTTGATCTCCTCTTGCCATCCCCTGGCTTCAGCCATTTTCAATGTGTTAAACTTCTTATCAACATCTTCCACCTAATACAAGAGACAAGGTGACCAGAGCTAAGGATTACTGAACTGTTTATACAGCACAAAACACATTCTCATGCAATGGCATGTACCTTCTTACACAATATACAGTAGAAAGATTTCAGTAATGGACAACTTCTCAAATAATCACCTGAAAGTACACCATGTCCCAGAACCCCTGCAAGTCTGTGCAGGTTGTGATCTTCTCTCCTCGGCCAAAATCACAGTCATCCACCAGACCACTGAACTGGCCAAAGCGCTCCTTCATCAGCAGCCTGGCTTGGCCAACAGCTGTGCGCATTCGGTCTCGCACTGGAGACAGAGTACAGGAGAGCATGTCAATTTCAGGACTATATGCTCAGTTGGCAGATGAAGACTGAATTTCAATGTTCTTTCAGAGAAACTCACTCTCTTCCGGGATGGAGGAATCATCAAACCGCAATTCCCAAAATTCAGACAACCCAGTCAATCTTTCTGTCTCACTAGCCATCACTGATCTATAGAACACATACAAGCACATCATATACCACACTCTCATGCAAATAGTCATATGTAAATATATTATAAATTGTGTATATACAGAGGCAACTACTTTCACCTGAAATAGGGCACGTCATGCTGAGGTTCTGATGTTGCAGAGGAAGGAGATGCAGTAGCAGGTGGTGAAGAAGGTGGAAGAAGAGTAGAAGCAGGAGCTGAGGATGGAGAGGCAGGAGGAGGGTGAGAAAGAGAGGAAGGAGAGACAGTGGGTGGGGTAGAAGAAGCGAGAGAAAAATCCTGAGAAGGAGCAGATGTAGAAACAGATTCAAGACAAGGTTCAGACATACAGGTTGGAGGTGAGGGAAGAGGAAGAGCAGATGAAGAGTCAGATGGTAAAGAAACTGGGTTTGTAGGCTCCATCCATGGTTCAGCTGAGAAGCTACAGACAGAAATACCAAAAATTAGCGTACTCCAAAATGCAAACCTGAAATTGTATCTTCAAGACATTCATATTAAAAAAAGAACACTCATCACTGGCACACAAATGAAATACCTAGGTGAGAGGAAGGCATCAGCAGAGCGAGGAGAAAGGGGTGTAGGCTGGAATGTTTTCAGACCAGAAGGGGCCTGGAACACAAATCCTTGGGGAGCAAATGAAACTGGAGTCACATTCGTGTCCTCCACCACCTTTTCCTCTTGAGGAGGGGATGGATTTACGGTAGCAACCACCTCATCAGCAACCTGGTGATACAAGTACCAAACCTTATTTATACCAGTCTGAACTGTAAAAAAGAAACTAGATAAACACATGTTGTAAACCTCTGCATGTTTATTTACCTTGGTTTCCTTCTTTTCAGCTGCCACAGGGTTAGAATGTCCTGTTGGACAAGGGACATTTAGCTTAGATATTATTTATATATATATATATATATATATATATATATATATATATATATATATATATATATATATATATATATATATTTATATATGTATAAACATATATATATATATATATATATATATATATATATATCTATATATATATCCAAGAAAATGTCTTGGGAAATATTCTGTGTAAATTGAGCTTACCTTGCATAGCTTTCCCTCTAGCTGATGAGGGTGCTGCAGGCTGCCTACTAGCAGCTTTTGTTTTGGGAGGTTTGAGGTCTAGCAATAGGTGAGCATCAAACAAAATATAATGATTAGGAAATGACAGAAATAATGTGCAATAGCTAATGCATTTTAAGAAAGTTAGGAAAAAAATAAATACCTGCAGCAGGTTTAGTTACAGATTTGGCGGTTACAGCTGCTGTGACAGTTTTAGCAGCTGATCGAGTAGTTGGCGCTCTGACAACTGGTTCAACTATCAAAGAGACAAGAGGACTTAAATCCAAAACTATAACTAAAAAATTATTTCATCAGCTTTGAGATTCATGAGGGACTGTGTGGACAACCTGTCGACGGCTTACCTGATGCAGTTCTGCCTTTGGCAATTGCTGGTGCTGAAGACTTGCTAGCTCTGGTGATGGGTGGATCAGCTGATGACCAAAATATGAAACCCGAATTACTGTTACAGGTCATTGTAGTACTGAATTTAGTACAAAATTTATAATAAATATTCTAGAAACAAAAAAGCAAAGTTGTCTCGTACCCTTCTTTAGTGCAGGCTGTGTAACAGCTGGTTGCTGGGTAACACAAAAAAGCTGCCATAAACATATTTTCCCTTTCACACGAAATAGTGTAGGGAGTACAAAAATATGAGAATTAGCTGAGAATGCTGTAGACTAATGTACCTTTGGCTGTAGATACTGTTTCATAGAACGGGTCACTCTGGTGGATTGTATAGATTCTGCAGTCTGAAATAAAAACACAAGAGTCACTAAGCAATACAGTTGTAAGCCACGAGGTCCAAATGTGCAAAGAAATTAAATTAAGCTCACCTTTTTTGCACTCAGTACAACAGGATTCAAGGGCAAATAGCCCAAGGGCTGTGGGCGGTAGAGACCGACCTTGAAGGTACCTTTCTTTTCCTTTTCTCGCCTTTCTTTCTCCTTCTGCAGCGCTTTGTTCTCTTTAAAACGTGCCAGCATCTTTCTCCTCTCTTCTACAGCACTGTTATCTAGTCCCAAAACTTAGTGTTATTAATTGCACAACATACTATGACTGGTAGGAGGAAAGCTTGGGGGGAATCTTACTTTTATCTGCTTTAGCCTTGTGCCCCATCTCTTGGGAAGGAAGAACCGACTTCTCAAGGCAGGAGACATCCAAAGAGCGCTCCAGCTCTGGAAGTTGGTCCAGGTGTCTGCGGAGGTTTTGCATCTTTTCCCTGTTCTCTTTCTGGGACTGGGAACGTCGCCTGGACATTTTCACCCTTATCATGGAGACACTGCTGTCTCGCTTGTAAAGATGCGCAAAGCGAGAATCCATCCTGCAAAAAGGAGGCGTGTTAAACTGCATTTAAAGTACGACAAGGGTACCATTATTAACATTTTTAATTTAAGGAACAAATACCTGCACTTCATAGGGTGCATATTATATCTAATACAATAGAGATACAAAAAAAAAAGACGAAAGAAAGTAAAAATAAAAAAAGATATGAATGAATGAGGTCTAAAAAAATCCATATACTGTATATAAATATACATATTAATAATTTAAAAAATAAGATTTATTTAAATGGTCTGATTATTTATTGTATAATAGATCAAAACCTATCACTAGTGTTGATGGCGAACAGCTCCACTTCCAGGTCAGATAAGATTTCAGCTTTAAAAGCGTTTAAGCTTTCTCATTTCACCTAGAAACTATCTTAGAACAGAGAAACATGACTCTATAAAACACTTTAACAAGAATAAAAGAGATAAAGACACGGTTCATTAGCGTTACATTGAACTGTAGTGATGCCAGCATTAAGAGACGTTTTAGCAACTTTCCTCTCACGCTGAGGCTAACAACAGATACATTGTAGGCGTATATTTACTCTCTCCAATCTAATATTTTTCCTTACCTGTAATTTTTTTTACTTCTTTTATATCAACCGCCTGTTCGTTGGCAAGTCGCCTAATAAAACCGCATCGAACACGAAATAAACAAACTACGTCCTCCTCCTCCTCTTCCTCCTCGGACACTTCAGTTAAAACAGAGGGAAGATGGCGGCTAGGTTTTGAAAATTCGACACTCTCGTTCTTATTTGCCGAGGGACACTCGGAAGTTGGCGCTGATTGGTCGTTTTCAGTGCGCGAGCGCGTGTACAAAAATAGTCGCAAGTGGCTGGCGCGAGACAAAAAGTAAAAGGAGTAATTAAAGTGCCGTATTAAACTTTATTTCGTCAACTCCAAACAAACGAACAAACAAAAAATCCAGCATTGTAGACATATCACACATGTATATCACACACATGTATATCATACATACTGCAGAGCAGGGCTACTGTATAAATAAATTGTTTTGCATTTCTTTCTCGAGCCTTTCAGTGAAAGGATTTCATCTTGTGGATTGATTAAGTCATGTGTTTTATCTTGGTATTGTAAATCATTGCACTAGAGCATTTGACATAAGTAAACAAGATATTACCCACATTGATTAAATAAAAAAAAAAATAGACCTGGGGACACTTTAATGACACCAATTTAGACTTGGGGACAATCGGGTAGTCTAAAAAATAGACCTAGGAACACATTGGGCACACAAAAACAGACCTGAGGACATCCTGAGCACACAAAAACAGACCTGAGGACATCCTGAGCACACAAAAACAGACCCGAGGACATCTTGAGCACACAAAAACAGACCTAGGAACATCTTAATGACACCAGATAGACCTGAGGACACTTTAATGACACCAAAATAGACATAGGGACACCTAGAGCACCCAAAAAAGACCTGGGGACACCTTAATGAGACCAAAATGTACCTGGGGAAAACTAAATGACACCAAAATAGACATGGGGACACCTTGAGCACACAAAAACAGACATGGGGATTAGTTTACAGACACCTAATTAGACCTGAGGACACTTTAATGTCACAAAAACAGATCTGGGGAGAACTTGAGGACACCAAGCACACATGGGGACACCTTAATAACACCATAATAAACCTGGGGACACCTTAATGACACCAAAATAGACTGGGGGACACCTAGAGCACCCAAAAAAGACATGGGGACACCTGAAAGACACCAAAATAGACATGGGGACACCTTAATGACACCAAAATGTACCTGGGGAAAACTTAATGCCACCAAAATAGACCTGTGGACACCTTAAGCACACAAAACAATTTTATACACACAGTACTGTGCTACGTCACACAACTGACTATACATAAATGCCGAAAGGACATTGTTCATGTCCGGTGTCACCCAAATGAGGATGGGTTCCCTTTTGAGTCTGGTTCCTCTCAAGGTTTCTTCCTCATACCATCTAAAGGAGTTTTTCCTTGCCACAGTCGCCTCAGGCTTGCTCACTAGGGATAATTTTTGTCTAAACATTTAAGACTGTTTAATGCAGTCTTAAACAATTAAGACTGCATGTTTATTGTAGCTTATGTTCTGTAAAGCTGCTTTGAGACAATGTTCATTGTTAAAAGCATTATATAAATAAAATTGAATTGAATTGGATTGAAAAATAGACCTGGGGAGACATTGGGCACCCAAAAACAGACCTGGAGAGAACTTGAGGACACTAAGCACACATGGGGACATCTTAATAACACCATAATAAACCTGGGGACACCTTAATGACACCAAAATAGACCTGGGGACACTTTAATAACACCTAAATAAACCTGGGGACACCTTAATAACACCAAAATTGACCTAGGCGCACCTAGAGCAGCAAAAAAAGACATGGGGACACCTTAAGGACACCAAAACAGACATGGGGACACTATAATGACACCACAATACACCAAGGACACCTTGAGCACACAAAAACAGACATGGGGACACATAAAAGACACCGAAATAGACCTGGTGACACCTTGAACACCCAGAAACAGACATGGGGACACTTTAGGGACACCAAAACTTGGTTAATTGCAGTCAGATAATTCTTCAGAAGATATCTTCAGCAATAAGACACCTAAAAGACACGTAAAAGACATGAAGCGTCAGGCTTGGTGCAGTCGAGTGCAAAGTCCCATAATTCATCCCCTCTATTTATCCTCCCTCCCTTAATCTTTTAATTTTATTGCTTCTTTAGAATTCCATACCTTCTTAGAAATCCCCTCTCTACATGCTAGTTGATCAACAAATTTAAGGTTCTAAAATAAACCTGGTGACTCTATGGTCCTGTGATGGCAATTTGATCACTGATCCTACATGTATTACTGCACATTTTAAAGATTATTATTCCTGAACCTCCCTCTGATAGATTCCCTATGGAAAGTTTTGTGAAAATTTGTCCATACCTACAATATTCGGACACGATGAGAGAAGAGTTTGAAGCAGCCTTTTCCACAGAATTTCAGGGTATGCAGAATTTGTGAAATGGCAAGACCCCCTGTTCCCTGTTGACTTGTACTCTTAAAACACTGCTTCTAAATACGTTAGAGGACTCCTTTAATAATGTCTGCCTGACCTTAACCCTTCGTCAATCTTGTATTTCTTTGATCTTAAGAAAAGACAAAGACCCACTCGAATGTGGTTCTTACAGGCCTATCAGTCTTTCAAATGTTGATGTAAAGATTCTGGCTAAAATGCTTGCAAAATGTCTTGAGTCTATCCTACCTGAAATTATACACTATGATCAAACAGGTTTCATTAAAAATAGATTATTGTCTCATAATATAACAAGAGCATTAAATATAATTTACTCTTCTAATTCTCATCCATCGGAGGCTCTTCGTCCGCTTAATGCAGAGAAGTCCTTCGATCATGTAGAATGGGATTAACGTTTTGGAAACACGTTCATTTCCTGGATTAAACTTTGATATTCCTTCCCAGTCTGCTCAGTTCTAACAAATGTACTATCTTCTAATCCTCTAATTATCCTCTAATTTCCCCTTGAAACACGGCACGAGACAGGGCTGCCCACTTTCACCTCTGCTTTTTGCATTGGTAATTGAACTCTTAGCAATTGCCATTCGTACTGAACAATCTATACAGGGAATTGGGAGAGCTGGTTCAGTTCACAAAATCTCACTATACGCTGACGATGTGTTGCTCTATATCTGTGATCCGACTGTTTCCTTACCCGACGTCCTGAGAGTTATAAATTCTTTTAGCCTCTTTTCTGGTTATAAATATAGGTTTTGAATAAAAGTAAAGGTGAGATATGCCCTATACATTTTCCCATTTCTGATTACAGATGAGTGTTTTAGTGTTTAAAGTTGCTTCTCATAGTTTTAAATACTTAGGAATAACAATTACTCGTAAATGCTTAGATCTCTTTAAAGCTAATTTCTTTTTTTAAGACTTTAAAATGAAACATCTCATCTTTTATTTGAAACAAACGACCAGCCAGAATTCGGAGGGAAATACTTTAGAAACCAAAGGTTGAGGGTGGGCTTGCCCTTCCTAATTTCTTGTTTTTCTACTGTTCGGGTTTCAGGCTCTGTGATTGGGTCCCAGCTTGGGTCAGTATTGAAGAGCATTCTTGCTCCCCAGCCTCACCAGCCGCACTACTGTGTGGTCCTCTTACTGCTATCTCACGTTTACTTTTTTTAACTGCATTCAAACTATACACTACAGCTACAGGAACATACAGTGTGGTACCTTTTTTCTATGGACTGCCTCTTACACGGATTTTATAATATAAAGTGGACTCCATTTACACCAGACATAAATACAGGAACCATATTCTGCAGTGGCTACAGAGTGTGAACTTCTCTCACAATGAAGCTGATATTAGCTTTTTTTTATAGAAAAACACAAAAAGGAATGTAAAAGAACTGGTCCTTTCCAATAATTCTCTAAGGAGGGTAAGAGTAGAAGTGCTCCTAAAATCTTTAGTACAAGTAAAAACTGTTTTAAGTCGATTTGTAAGTTGTACCAAATTATATGAATCTTTAACAGCACTGTCACACTGGATAACAGACACAACAACTGCAGTCCAAAATGAAACAAGTCCAAAATTTATTAAAAACCAACAGAGAGATATGAAGAAGATAAAGCTGTTTTACTATCCACTATCCCCTGGTGTGCAGGCACACTGGTCAGCCTCAGGGTCAGGAGTCAGGACGATGAGGGTGGAAGGAAAATAGTATAATTAATATCAGAAGGTTTATGAGGTTTTATTTCATTCAGAGTTAAATTAGACAGAATATGTTTATAACAGGTCTTAGTGACATGTGTTTTGAATAAGTGTGACACTCTCATAGGTTTGACCAGAACTGAGGAGACAAGAGGCAGATATCAGACATTTACATTTATTTTTCTGGCATTTAGCAGATGCCCTTATCCAGAGATACTTTTTATCTTATTTTATACAACTGAGTAATTTGGATCTGGGATTGGAACTCACAACCTTCTGATTTTTCCCTTTCAGTGATTTCGTCTCAGTACACACACACACACTCTCTCTCTCTCTCTCTCTCTCTCTCTCTCTGACAGCATTTTACACAGTAACATGGCTGTTGTTTTAGAAAAATACTGATATGTAATACAGCAACACTGTACTCTTTTTACTGTGTAATTATATGAGAAACAAATGAGAAATGTTTATGATGTATTATAAAAAAAGACACTTGAGACACCTGTGTATTGAACCAAAAAATAATGTATTAACTCAACCCGATAGAACACCTCTGGGATGAATTAGAGTGGACACTGCGAGCCAGACCTTCTCCTCCAACATCAGTGCCTGACCTCACAAATGCTCTTCTAGAGGTATGGTCAAATATTTTCATAAACACTGGGAATATACCTTGTGGAAAGCCTTCCCAGAAGAGTTGAAGCTGTTATAGCTGCAAAGGGTGGGCCAACTCCATATTAAACCCTACAGATTAAAAATGGGATGTCATTAAAGTTCACGTGCATGTAAAGGCAGACATCCCAAAACTTTTGGCAACGTAATGTAACATGATCAGAACATGACAGATGACCTTTAAAGTCTTTTTTATGTATCATCATAAAATGGACATAATAAAGCCTCCAAAAGACAGAATGGACAAACCCATGTGTATAAATCACACCAAAATATGGATTTTAATTAAAAACGCTTAACAGAAACATCATTACACACAGCTTGACAGATGGATTTGATAAGTATGTGCACTATTGACATTAAAATTATAATACTAGTAGTAGTTACAGTAAAAACACTCCTGACCCGTCGAGACACTTGATCCCTGAAGGTGTGCTGTGGTATCTGGCACCAAGATGCTAGCAGCATAAATTATACAAATTATATAAATTATAGTATGATAAATAAACCACTCGCCAAAGCCCCCTGGTGGTTTGACAAGGAACTGTCCGAGTAACTCCTAACAAGTGGTGACCTGAGGCTCTGGAATTCATTTTTGATCATGACAGTGAAATAAAGGGGGGATGTGTCTGAAGATAAAGACCATCATGAGGTCAATTCTGAGTCTGGTGATTTTGATTATGAACTAAATGAGGAAACTGCTCTTCATGTCCTCCAAGCAAGGATTCACAAATCCTCATGACTCATTTGTCTTGAAGTCAAGTAAAACTACTGTATTTTATATGTAGGTCTTTTTTGTACATTAAAAAAAGTTTACTTTACCACCTGCTCACTGGCTCACGGAACACTAACTGTGATTTAAATACATCTCCAGTGTACATAACAGAAAAAGTAGTGTAGAAAGGTATAGTGACATTTGAAGTGTCAAAACACTGTCCTTTATTATTTACTTTTTTAGTTTCCCCACAAAGCAGGTTTTAGGCGAGAAAGTCTTTGAATAGGTGAAGGGATACGTTTACAACGGTGTCCACACAAGCCACTTAATTCCATTCAATTCAATATATTTGTATAGCCATTTTAACAAAGCAGCTTTACAGAAGTATAGAAACAGAGAACAAAAATGATAAAGTTTAAAGTTAAGTTACTATTTTATCCCTAATGAGCAAGCCTGAGGCGATGGTGGGAAGAAAAAACTCCCTGATGATGAAGAAACCTTGAGAGGAATCAGGCTCAGAAGAAAAACTCATCCTCATTTGGGTGGCACTGAACAGTAAATAATGTAAATGTAAATAAAGTCCTTTCTACAACAGCAACCAAGCGCTATTGGGGAACAATTAGGTCAGTGTGGTTTCTGAGTTCATTAAAGACACTAATTCCTTGCTGTCGCAAGCAACGGCAGATCTGTGAAAAGTCCCCAAGCAGTCCCCTGAGTCACAGTCAGTCCATGCAGATCTATCCACAGCATCAGTGAGCACCACCAAGCGACAGGACTCCAACCAGGGGCAGAGCATCTGGATGGATCAGGCAGGTCCAGAAAGAAGAAGTGGTCACACTGGAAACTCAGAACACTGGGAGCTCAGGAGTGGGACGTATAGCTCTACAGAGAAAGACAGAGAGAGATTTTACTTCCATTATTAGGAATTAACTCCAAAATAGTGTGTGTCTGAATGCATCATATTTATTCCAAGGTTATTCGAAATAGTTATGAACGTTTAATCATAGGCTTATCTTATTTCTGTGTTTAAGCTATTGTCCCTAGGTCTATTCTTGGTTTCATAAAGGTGTTCCCAGGTCTGTTTTGGTGTCCTTAAAATTCATGTGGTTTATTTTCATGTACTTAAGGTGTCCCCATGTCTGTTTCTGGGTGTTCAAAGTGTCCCCAGGTCTATTTTGGTGTCCTTAAGGTGTCCCCATGTATGTTTTTGCGTGCTCAAGGTGTCCCCAGGTCTACTTTGGTATCTTTTATTTGTCCCCATGTCTGTTTTTGTGTCCTTGTGTCCCTAGGTCTGTTTTTGGGTCCCTAATGTGTCTCTAGGTCTGTTGTTGGGTCCCTAATGTGTCCCAAGGTCTATTTTGGTGTCATTAAGGTCTCCCCTTGTCTGTTTCTGTATGCTCAAGGAGTCCCAGGGTCTATTTTGGTGTACTTCATGTCATCATGTCTGTTCTTGAATACTGAAGGTGTCTTCAGGTCTATTTTGGTGTCCTTAATGTGTCCTCATGCCTGCTTTTGGGTGCTGAAGGTGTCCCCAGGTATATTTTTGGTGTCATTAAGGTGTCCTCATGTCTGTTTCTGGGTGCTCAAAGTGTTCCCAAGTCTATTTTGGTGTCCTTTATTTGTTGCAGTGTCTGTTTTAGGTGCTCAAGTTGTCCCCAGATCTATTTTGGTGTCGTTAATGTGTCCCCAGGTCTGTTTTTGTGTGCTCAAGGTGTCCCCAGGTCTGTTTTTAGTGCCATTAATGTGTTCCCATGTCTGTTTCTGGGTGCTCAAGCTGTCCCACAGTCTATTTTAGTGTCTTTTATGTGTCCTCTCTGTTTTTGTGTCCATCTGGTGTCCCTGGTGTGTTTGGTGTCCTCAAGGTGTCCCCAAGTCTGTTTTTGGGTGCCCAATGTGTCCCTATGTATATTTTGGCGTCATTAAGGTGACCCCAGGTCTATTTTGCTGTCATTAAGGTGTCCCAATTGTCTGTTTCTGGGTGCTGAAGGTGTCCCCAGGTATACACTATCAGTCAAAAGTTTGGACACACCTTCTAATTCAGTGTTTTTTGTTTAGGGATTTATTTTCTACATTCTAGAACAATACTGGAGATTTCAAAACTATGAAATAACACACATGGACTTAAGTAATCCATATGTAATGACAACAAAAAACAGTCAGTTGTTATTTTAAGACACGAAGGTCAGGTGTTCTGGAATAGTTCTTGCAAGAACAGTATTGTCAAGTGCATTCGCAAAACCCATCAAGCACCATGATGAAACTGGCTCACATGAAGACCATCCCAGTAAAGTAAGACCAAAACTGACCTCTGCTGCAGAGGAGAAGTTCATTTAGAGTTACCAGCCTCAGAAATCACCAATTAACAGCACCTCAGATTAGAGTCGTTATGAAGGCTTTACAGAGCATCAGTAGCAGACATATCTCAATATCAACTGTTCAAACGAGATTATTGTGTATTTCGGCCGCCTTCAGCATTGTTTTACAATGTAGAAAGAAATAAACATCAAGAAAGACCATGGGATTAGAAGATGTGTCCAAACTTTTGACTGGTAGTGTATATCGTGTCATTAAGGTGTCCCCATGTCTGTTTCTGTGTTCCCAGGTCTATTTTGGTGTCCTTTATTTGTTACAGTGTCTGTTTTTAGGTGCTCAAGTTGTCCCCAGAGCTATTTCAGTGTCCTTAATGTGTCCCTAGGTCTGTTTTTGGTATCATTAAGGTGTCCCCATGTTTATTTTGGTGTCATTAAAGTGTCCCCATGTCTGTTTCTGGGTGCTCAAGCTGTCCCACGTTCTATTCTGGTGTCTTTTATGTGTCCTCTTGTCTGTTTTTGTGTCCATCTGGTGTCCCCCAGTGTGTTTGGTGTCCAAGTCTGTTTTTGGGTGCCCAATGTGTCCCTATGTATATTTTGGTGTCATTAAGGTGACCCCAGGTCTATTTTGCTGTCATTAAGGTGTCCCCATGGTCTGTTTCTGGTTGCTCAAGGTGTCCCCACGTCCATTTTGGTGTCCTTAATGTGTCCTCCTGACTGTTTTCAGGTGCCCAATGTGTCCTGTGGTCTATTATAGTGCCATTAAGGTGTCCCCAGGTCTATTTTTGGGTGCCCAATTCCCCACTTCTTGGGTTTTTGAGTGCTTAAGGTGTCCTCTTGTCTATTTTGGTGTCTTTGTTGTGTCCCTATATCTCTTTTTGTGTATATGCACTTATCTATTTTTATTTTTTACTTTGTCTTTCTTTCAATTCACGTTATGTGGCATAAAATAAATGTAACTGCAAGCACTCGAAGATCCAACACACCTCAGAAGCATGCACTGAGTGGGGGCAAAGACAAATGAAATCCCGAAACTGGAGCGAATTAAAATTTAATGTCGATTGAAAAAAAGTGGAAAACATTAACAAACTATAATGAAGATGACATAACGGCATAAACAACAGTTTAAATGACATAAATATAGTCTGATACAGTTAACACGGTTTAATTACTCTGTGACTAGACTGTCAGTGGAAGCAGAAACAAAAGAGAATGGAACAAAAGAGCGGATGTCAATATTATATATACAGTAAAATTTTGATTTAAATTTTTTTCATTACAAGAATGCAATCCTTTTTTTTTGAATAGATTAAATAAAAATCTTTTAAAAATTGCATAATATGAAAATTCATTTTTTTACAATGCAATTATTGCATTACACTGATGCTGTCATTAAAATGTGAACAGCTGACAGTTTGTAGTGTGGCCAAATCCCACTCTTTCTGTTGTTTATTGTCCTCAATCCAAAAAGAAAATGTTATTGAACTGCGTCGCACAAAGTCTCTTCACCTCTTCTGTAACGCAAAAAGAGAAAAACAGTGATGTGTTTCAAAGCCTGTCAACCAAATTATACTAAAAAACATAACAATTAAACATTATACACAAGATAGGAATTTCCTTTGAGATTAATACAGTTCTATCTTATCTTATATCTTATCCAATGACTCAAACTACATTCACTGAGAACGTGTTCACGCACAGGGACATACCATTCACTTCAATTAAATTGGCATTCTTCTGGTTCAAAATGACATACAGCTCTCTCTGATCTGATTTCTTGCCCACTACCCAGTAGTCAGTCATCGCTTTTACAATGATTTCCTCATCTGCATCAACCCTTAGACAAATGAGAGAGGAAAAAAATATTAGAAAAAGTAATTCTGATAAATTATCTCACGGATCAAATAAAGAAATAGCATATGATTTATTATTAGGCACAGTGCTGAGATGGTAGGTACCGTGCAAAATCGCTGTTGATGTCTCCAAGGATCTTCATGAGGTCAGGGTGGACAGAGGTGAGGGACACGCTGGCTGTTTTGCGCATGTGGATGGTGCTCTTCTCAGCTAAGTTCATGTGGTTGAAGTAAATGAACTTAAACTGGGGTTCCTTTTCTGGTCTAGTCATACAAAACACAAAAACACACCTGCTTTGCAAACTGACATACAGGGGTTGTTTTTCAGGGGTTGATCTTGGCCCAGTTAAAGGAACTCTTAATGCTTCAGCATACCAAGACATTGTGGACAAGTTCATGCTCCCAACTTTGTGGGAACAGTTTGGGGATGACCCCTTCCTGTTCCAACATGACTGCACACCAGTGAACAAAGCAAGGTCCATAAAGACATGGATGAGAGAGTTTGGTGTGGAGGAACTTGCCTGGCCTGCACAAAGTCCTGACCTCATCCTGATAGAACACCTTTAGAATGAATTAGAGCAGAGACTCTGAGCCATTCCAAAACGGGGACATCTGCCTTTACATACACATGAATGTAATATGGAGTCGGCCTGCCCTTAGCAGCAGTAACAGCTTCAACTCTTATGGGAAGGCTTTCCACAAGGATTAGGAGTGTGTTTATGGGAATTTTTGCATTTTTGTAAGGTCAGACACTCGTGTTCCAACATGACTGCACACCAGTGCACAAAGCAAGGTCCATAAAGACATGGATGAGCGAGTTTTGTGTGGAGGAACTTCACAGTGAAACCTGACCTCAACCCAAGAGAACACCTTTGGGATGAATTAGAGGGGAGAATCTGAAACTAGGAACTAACGGGCCAAGCTAAATCCCTGAAAAACAACACCTGAATTCAATGATTTGGAGGGGTGTCCCAAAACATTTGGCAATACAGTGTATATTCAAAAGTTAGCAGTGAGAGGTACCCTGGCAGTCGTTCATATTTACTTCCAAAAAACAAAACTGTACAGTGACATAAGAAAAAATTTGTTTAATGGATATGTAACAAATGAGGTCCAGTAACTAGTGTTAAAATAGTGTCCATTCAACAGGTTAACGTATCAAGGAAAAATATTTACTCAGATTTAAAGTGAATCCTGGAAAGACAGCATGATAACTTTATTTGTCAAGTAGGTAATAACAGTGGGATGTGTGATGTAGCCTGATGAAAAGTGGAGTTACAAGCCCCAAAGTGGATTGTTTTCTCTTAAGAGCTTGTTATTTCCACAGCAATTTTACCACTGATTACATTTTTTACCAATTTAGCTACATTTAATGTTGAAGAAAATCTATAAAACAAGTCATTAATGTCAAAGCAGCTATAAACAAGTTCCCTCACTTTCTCTTTTCTCTTCAAGATTAAAAAAATGCCTCCTGTTTCTGCACAACCAGAAAAATGTCCTCTCTTATCCTGAAGCCTTTCTCATGTCTGAAAATGTACTGACCATTACAGTGCTGATGCTGGAGGAGAATAAAAAGTTAAATATCTTCTTCCAAAAAATGTCACTATATTAGATCTCTTGCTTTAAACAAATGTTTGAAAATCTGTTTATTATTCGATTACATGGATTGCCCACTTTACAAGTCCCTGTGTAAGCTGTTACTATAGGAATGATAATGTAGAACAACAAGCTCTTTGTGATTTTGTGATTTTGCCTCGCAGCCTGCACTACTCTCCAAGCTGTCCGGTTATATACAATTAATTAACACATTCTGACCAATCAAAATTATTCTCTGGTATAAATGAGGTTAAGGGATCAGATTTATTTAGGCAGAAAGAAAGAGAAAAGACAAATCATCATTAAACTGAACCATTTAGAAGAGTACTGACCCGGATATCCTCCTGTTGATGTTGTACTGTTCACAAATATCTGACGCTAGCAGAGTGAGCTGAGGGCCGACCAGTGCGTCCAGCTGCTCACAAAACTCTCGCGTGACTTCCATTGATGCTGGAAAAATGTTAATCACATGAGACATATTAAGATACTTTTCCACTCAGCTGAAGGACTACATTTAGGATCAACTAGTATAACTACAAGTTTTAAATGCAAACTCACCATTTATCATGAAGCACACAGCAGCACTCATAGCCTGCAAAAGAGATGATGAGGAGAAGGAGGATGATGATGATGGATATGGAGATATATATATATATATATATATATATATATATATATACACACACACAGTTTTCAGAGATTTGTGTGGAAGCAACACATTATTGTCACTCTCAAACATCTTGTCACAATCTAATATTCTCATAATCTCTCTGTGATTATACTTAATGTGTCTTCAGACTTGTGACAGAGTTAGTTTAGAGTTAGTTTAAAAGTAACTGAAAAGAGATGGCTGAAACTCTCACCTTGTAAACGATCAAATGTAGCTCCTCGTAACTGTCCCCCGTCTTCACAAATATTCTTGGAAACCTGAATTTGGCATCTGGATCTTTTAGGCTGGCTGGTCCAGTTAAAAATCTGGAATTAGATTAGATAAGACAAGACAAAACAAAACACAGAAGGACAAGTGAAAAAAAAAAATATCCAAACTACACCGATGAGGCATAACATTATGAGTGTTATCAGAGAGAATGAGGAGGAGCTTCTTCCCGCAGGCCATTCGGGCCCTCAACCAGTACACCTAGGATCTGGACTCTCTATTCTTACCCCCACACAACATAACATAACATTCTACCTCAGCTGATTGTTGCACATGCTATATTGCACTACTCTGTACACACAGTAACACTCACTGTTCATCTTCGTGTGTGCACTGCACTGTCACTTTGCTCCCTGTAAAACTGGACATTATATTTTGTCACTTTGCACTGTCACTTTGCTCCCTGTAAAACTGGACATTATATTTTGTCACTTTGCACTGTCACTTTGCTCCCTGTAAAACTGGACATTATATTTTGTCACTTTGCTCCCTGTAAAATTGGACATTATATTTTGCCTCATATACACTTCTACAATATATTTATATATTTATCTTACATATGCACACTGTACATACAACACTCTTTTGCATCACCATTTCAATGTTGACTTTAGCAGACCTTTTATCTACATATATTCATACACTGTATCTTCTGTACATATAGAGTCTACACATATATTTATTTTATATTGTTTTATTTTTCACACATACTATACATATATATATACATATACATATATATATATATATATATATATACACACATATATATATTTTTTTTGTGTTTGTTTTTATACTTTTATATTTTTATACTTTTATGTGTTACACTTTTTCTTTCTATTCTTTCCTCTTTTATGTAAGACAGTTGTAAAAAGCATTCCACTACATGTCGTACTGTGTATGATTTCGTATGTGACAAATAAAATTTGAATTTGAAATGACCACCTGCCTACTATTGTGCTGGTCCCCCTTTTGCTACCAAAACAGTCCTGACCCGTCATGCACTGTGTATTCTGACACCTTTCTATCAGAACCAGCAATAACTTCTTCAGCAGTTTGAGCAACCCTAGCTCGTCTTTTGGATCGGATCACACGGGCCAGCTCCCCATGTCCATCAATGAGCCTTGGCCGCCCATGACCCTGTCGCCGGTTCACCACTGTTCCTTCCTTGGACCACTTTTGATACTGACCACTGCAGACCGGGAACACCCCACAAGAGCTGCAGTTTTGGAGCCACTTAGCAAGAATACAGTTAAAAAAGCAGCTTCATGGAACTTAAATGCTATCTATAAATGGCTTGACATCAAATTATCACTGTTTAAAAAAGGGCACTCAAGGGCACTTATTTAAACAACAGTTCTATATCACTGAACTCATCACAACTCCAGTACATCATCTCAACTAGTAGCACTGCAAGTATATATTACTGTGTTGATGCTCAAAATATAATATCTCTCCTTAATATTCTCTACAAAGCTACACCAATATAAGACGCTAATCTGACTAACCTGAGCATTCAGTGCAAGTAGGGAAGCTTTCTGCATTAACAGGGAACACGACTCTGAGACAAGCAGCTGAATGTCCTGGAGTGATTAGACCTTTTTGGTCATGGTCTTTAGTTTATTCCCTTGTTTACAGAGTCTGTGTGAAATGTGTAGCTGTCCTGAATTTAAAAAAATCACTGACCCACCTTCACCTACAGTAATAAGTGATTAAAATAGAAGAATAGTTCGATTGATAGAAATACCATAAATTAACCAGACCAAACGTATACACATATATACTTGGATTATCAACTTGAACTGAATGTAAAAACTGAAATGAATTGAAATTAGAAATGTTTTATTGGATTTTTGTAAAGGCTTTGTAAAAAGAAATACATTTGAATCGAATTTCCCTACCAGTACAATACTGAGCCCCTGAAACTTGCTACTACTAAACTGAGGTTACCTGAAGTCCAGGAAATAATCAGCTGATTACTAGTGTGGAAGTGATTGACTAGTGCCCATGTGGCCTTAAGAGTAATTAAAAGCCCTGGCACAGTTTTCTGCCCTGATCAAATAAATGTAATGTTTGTGTAGACATTCCTGCTGCAAGAGGCTCAGTGGCTAAACTAATCAGCCTGCTTGATGAGAGCCAACACTCCATCAGCTCCACTCTGTGTATAAAAGTAATCTGCACGGCTTAACACTACCGCCAGTAAGCTGCAACACACACCACCCTGGTACACTCACTGACCTGTAATCCACCGTCCAGTAAAGACTCAGATGGAACAGGGTTTTGCTCGGAGCCATCACTTCTCTTCTTCACAATTTCTCTTTGAACTATGTGATCTATCAGAGTTGAGCTTTGTTAACTGAGCCATGTACCCTGGACACCCGAGTCTACACAGGGAGAGGATCAGAAAGGTGGTGCATGTCAAGATGGGATGGTGATGTACTTACCTGCCATAGTGCAACAGATTCCCTGTTATCTCTGGTCTCAGAGGCGAGTCCCTGCCTGCGAGCTGACACACCACGCACACACAAACAAACAGCAAATTAATTTGTGCTCTGAACAGACTGCTTTTCATTTCCGTGTGTGTGTGTGTGTGTGTGACTAATGCACTACACAGTGAAAATGACCACACCTCAGGTTCAGTGTGCCTTGGAAACAGTGATGTTGTCAAGTATTTGTAAAGAATGCGCATGTCATCCTGCTCCAGCCCACTCCTGCAAAATAAAAATCAAAACACCTGCATGACCATGTGGCTTAGTAAATTTGATATAGTATGCTTTATATTTGATTCAATGCTTGATAGAATGACTATCAGTTTTTTTCCCCTGCCAGGTATGTTGCACATTCGACGGATTACCCTCTGTAGCAGACTTTTAAGAGCATTAATATCAGAACTCGGTCTGTATCCAAACCTTTGCATGAATGAGATTACGGGCAAAAGTTCAGGGAAGGGCTTATCCTTAACTGACATTGTTTACTGTGTTAGCTAACAAATAACAATGAACTTGAGCATTAATAAAACATCAGTAACGTTAACAAAGTAAGTTAACACTTGTGTTATCTGATGATGTTTGCTTGAACAGTAACTAAATACTCCTATATGACTTAAAAAATGGATGAGAAAGAATTGCAGTGTGTTTACTGAATGTTGATAACTGATAAGAATCACACTCCTCAGTGTTTATTATAATTTATGATCACACTCTCCGGTGTCATGCAAATGAGGTTCCCTTTTAAGTCTGGTTCCTCTCAACGTTTCTTCCTCATACCATCTAAGGGAGTTTTTCCTTGCCACAGTCACCACAGGCTTTCTCACTAGGATTTTCACTGTTTCCTATGTTCTGTAAAGCTGCTTTGAGACAATGACCATTGTTAAAAGCGCTATACAAATAAAATTGAATTGAATAACTCTTGATCTCCAGGTAGAAATACTTTTCCAGGTTCAAGTTCTGATATTCTGTCAATTTACAGCTAAGCATTTTCAAGGCGATGTTCATGTTGACTAAATTTGACTTGTTGATTGATTATCATTATTAGTTATTATAATAACACATTGAACAATACAAGTGTTGGACTAACAGACAGAGCTGCATCTCAAGATAAAGTTTCGAGTCAGTGCTGGTGTTCAGAAGTTCCTGCTAACTTAATCAGTTATGTATTGTTTAGTACATAAGTTGTGGTGATCTTTACCAGATGAGCTGGTCATTGTAGAGGAATGCTGTGTATTTGATCAAACTCAGGCTTTCCTCCACTCTGTTCACAAAAGACTGGATCTTCAGATACGTCATTTTGTCCAGGGGGAAGAAGCTGATTCCTCCAAAGACATCTAGCAGGTCACATGACTGGAGATGCAGCGTCTGTATGTACTAGAGTAAAACACATACAAGGTATAAGAGCATGAACGTGTCTGGTGCACTGGGAAAACAGTACACGTTTTTTTTTTTTATTCTATTAGAGACTCTCCTTCAATTTAAAAATATTTCTAGAAATTAATTTATGCACATTCCTAGACTAGAAAAGAAAGCAAACTGTCCAACTGTCTGTAGTAACAGCAAGGTTCTGTGCAATTCAGTTTCAATATTTTTGCATGTTGTATTACCCCAACTGTTTTTTTTGTGTCTCTGAATCAGTTGGGTATGTATGATGGCAGGCAGTAGTGAGGGACTCTATTTTATGTATACACACACCGATCAGGCATAAGATTATGACCACCTGCCTAATATTGTTGGTCACCCTTTTGCTGCCAAAACAACCCTGACCTGTCATGCACACCTATTCTGACACCCTTCTATCAGAACCAGCAATCTGAGCAACAGTAGCTCGTCTGTTGGATCGGATCACACGGGCCAGCCTTCGTGCCACACGTGCATCAATGAGCCTTGGGCACCCATGACCCTGTTGCCAGTTCACCACTGTTCCTTCCTTGGACCACTTTTGATAGATACTGACCACTGCAGACCGGGAACACCCCACAAGAGCTGCAGTTTTGGAGATGCTCTGATCCAGTCGTCTAGCCATCACAATTGGTCCTTGTCAAACTCCCTCAAATCCTTACACTTGTCCATTTTTCCTGATTCCAACACATCAACTTTGAGGACACAATGTTCACTTGCTGCCTAATATACCCCACCCACTAACAGGTGCCATGATGAGGAGATAATCAGGGTTATTCAATTCACCTGTCAGGAGTCATAATGTTCTGCCTGATCGGTGTACATCCTGCTTCCAGACAGTGATATAGCTGGGTGATGGTGCCACAGATGTGCCGTCATGTTGGACGTGTTTCTGTTTGAACAGACGGCACGTGAAAAGCAGTGCTTGTTTTTTTTTTTTTAAACCGCTTTCTCTTCTCCATTATACTCCACAACGAAACCAAAACACTGCAGATTTGAAAGGCTAAGGTGCTTCCTTGTATTGCCTCTCTTCAGTGCTCGCCATGTTGAATGTATGAAATCTTACATCAGTGAAGTATACATAATTATTTTCATTATTCTGTCCTGAGTAAAAACCCCAAAGCTCGATGTTGCAACTGCTGTCATTCAAACCACCTCCCAAATCAGACCCAGTGGTATGGATCATTTCTGTGTGACTAGAAAAACAACTGCAGCTACAAGTGCTGATGCCAGCGAGTCCTCCTAACTGAGGCTGATGTCATGTAATTCGACAGTGCTGTAGAGTAAGATGCTGAAATGGTTTTGCACAGCAGTCTGTGCCATTTCACCCTGGGTGCACATTACAGTTCTCAGAGGGCACTAGGCCAAGGCTTGGGTTTGGATAGAGGTGAAGAGAAGGCTTTCCCCTGGCCACAGCTGAATTATTCAGACAGGTGAGTAAGCATGTGTCCTTCAGTGATGCAATTTAAATGAAACAACTCATTAGACAAACAGCACTAATTTGCACAGCTAAGTTTCTAATCAACTGCAGACAAGTAATACTAAAGAGAGCTGTAATCATATTCCTGCAGGAAGTGTAAATTTCATCAGTAATGATCACCGATAGGTAACTGGGCCTCCGTCTGATTTCACTTTCTAATTGCAACCATGTGGAATATGTGCAGACTACTCACATTAAACTCACTAACACGGTGTTTTAGCTGATGAAGATCACTTTCCTTATCAATACTTTATCTTACCCTGTAGAAGAACTTTTCAAGCTTTTGGGTAAGTAGCTCCACTCCGCCGGCTTCAAATGCCCTGCTGAAAGTGCCATTGAAAAGCTGGACACAGAAGAGCACTGAATAAGCAAATGCACTCAACAAATCAACGAGTTCAGCGGAATGGAAAATGCAGTTTACCTTATACATGCTGTAGCACTGCTGCAATACTGCACCATAAACAGAGTCCTAGAAAAAAAACACTGTTAGATATAGTCATCAGTCTTGGTTCTAATGACATATATGCATAATGTGCAACAGAAAAGTGCAGGCTTCGTGTCACTGGCTCAGTAACAACGAGAGTAATAAACCAAATTTAGTAAGAAAACACAAACCAGAATTTCGTCTTCTTGGTATTCAATAGTGGGTGGTTTTCCATCTTTGTTGGGTTTTTCTATCATTGGGTTTCGTACGACCTTAAAGGACAAAACGCCAGAGAGAAAATAAGACACAAATACAGTTATATATTAATACCAGAGACAGTCCAAACAACAAAAGCACACAAGGTGCCTCTTTATTTCTTTCATGCTGATTTATCTCAAGTCATTAATACGAAGTGTCTGAATTTCACGAAATGATATTTCATAACATTTCGTGAAATTCAGACACTTCGTATTAATGACTTTAGATAAATCAGCAGGGAATTAAAAAAAAAAAAAAAACACCTATTTAAAAATTGACAACATAATACATATATAAAGTACAAAATAATCAATGATTCATTTTTTAATGTTTTACAAAACACTATAGAGGACATTTCTCTTAAAAAAAACAAAACAAAACAAAACAAACAATCTTATACCATGACCATCCAGAAATTCTCCTCAGGCTCATGGAAGAATTGTCGGTTTTTCTGCGTGTGAAGTGATTTTGCTGGCTTTGTGGGACAGAATGTCCTATAAAAGGCAAAAGGTTACTGAAATGTAGTGGTTACTTTAAAATAACACATGATTGCACAAACAAGGAACAAACTAAAATACTAGTTTTATAATACTGTTAATATTACATCAATAAATATAGTATATTGCCAAAAGTTTTGGGACACCTCTCCAAATCATTGAGTTCAGGTGTTGTTTTTCAGGAATTCAGGCTTGGCCCCTTAGTTCCAGTGAAAGGAACTCTTAATGCTTCAGCATACCAAGACATTTTGGACAATTTCATGCTCCCAACTTTGTGGGAACAGTTTGGGGATGACCCCTTCCTGTTCCAACATGACTGCACAACAGTGCACAAAGCAAGGTCCATAAAGACATGGATGAGAGAGTTTGGTGTGGAGGAACTTGAAAACACTCCCCCAAGTGTCCCAAAACTTTTGGCAAGATAGTGTATATCAGTTTTGCTTGGTCATAGATGCAAACCTTGTAAACTGAACAATGGCCTCACAGAGTCCAACGTTGCGAATCTTTTCATTTTTCTCCACTTCACAGGGATGATAAAATAAGATCTTTTTCTCTTCCTGTGGAAAAGAACACAATGAAAATTGTTCATCCCCAACACCTCAAAACTAACTGTATATTTATCAGTATGAAAACAATGGACCTTTAGATTACAGAAGCAGGAAAAGCCTAATCAGGGAAGCCCAACCCTGCTGCATTAAAATCCTTTATATTGCAATGGAAAGGGACCATCACCGGACAATCAGTGGCCAGAATCTCAGCACTCCAGCGAGACTGGTGTATCAGATTATCAGAAACCCGGGACCAGAGCATCACTGCTATCACTGCCAAAGTCACATTTTGGCCACTATATGAGTTACCTTATATACTTATTTGTTAAACTTCTAGGTGTCTCGTCTTTGTTCAGACTGTCCCTTTAAGACTGTGTTGAAATCCTGCACACTATCTGTTAAAGTCAAATTCTTATTGTGACTCTACATTTAAAAGTTATGGCATCTGTGAAACATCAAGTATGACAATAAAAATTTGTAATTATTTCTAATTTATTTACTTATTTACATTTTTATATAAAAAAAAAACCTGACCTGTGACCTGCTTAGTTAAGGATATTTTATTTGCAAACAAAAAAACCCTGCAAACTTCCCATCATAGAAAAATAAAAATCAACTGTTTTTTGAGACTTGTCTTACAGTCAGTTAGGAGAAATTCTTTAAAATACTAATATTTTTTTCCACTTCCTTAAAACTTCCAGTCTAACTGCATTGTTCAACCTTAATAACCCATTAACACGTAAACCTAGGTAAATTATTCGGGGAATATGATAAGGATTCTTGTTGGATGGTTGGAGTGAAACTTACCTCCCCTTCACGTGGTCCAAATTTAGGGTTGTAGATGAAAAAACTAAGCAGGGACGGGCTGTACTGTTTTTCCTGCATTCCAGAAGCCATTCTTGGACTGACATAATAGAAACAGAAAGAAAATGCTGTAAGAGGTTGTGGATTACATAAGATAGGAATTAACTAGACACTGAAAACCGTTTGCTCTATCGGCACCTGATCATCAGCATTTGAGTGTATCTGAAGTTCGTTCGTCCTCCCTTGAAGCAGCCTGATGGGCATGCCTTTAATCTGCAGAATCAACATTTGGCAAAAGAAATACATTTTAAACAATAATAAATACAAAAGCGCACGTGACTCACCATAAACATAACAATATAACCATAGAGCCTGGATACAGTGTCTTGTAAAAGAATTCAAACTCCATGAAGCTTATCAGATTTGTAAGTATTCAACCCTCTAGATGATGGCAAGAAGGAAATATGAAGACCTTTCTATGGAGGTTAAAAACAATACATCATTTAGGAATACGCTGTACAGAGCTTAGACATCCCAGTAAGCATCACACCACCTATGCACTGCCCTGACAAAGCCCTTCCTCAAAATAAAAAGTTTAGACTGGTGAGGGAAGCGCCATGAAAGAGTGAAAGAGTTACAGTGACTGAGCATGAAGTGAAGGTGCACCAGTCAGGACTGTATAGGAAAATGAAACCACGTTTAAGAAGAGCTAAGTGAAGCACAAGAGTCACCTAATAAAGGTTTGAGATACTGTTTCATAAGTAAGTTTCATAGTGCAACGTTTGGCGCAAACCCAATGCAAGCCGTTCCACTGGGTAGAAAAAAATTTAAAAAGAACAACAACAACAAAACAAAAACTACAGTTGTTGTTCTTTCAGCTGGTCCCTGTTCGGGGTCACCACAGCAGATCATTCTTTCTGATGCAACCCTCCCATTTAACCAGAGCTTGGGACCGGCACTGAGAGTTAACTCATCAGTGGTTGGGTTAGCGCCCTGCCTGGGAATCGAACCCGGGCCGTGGCAATGAGAGAGCATGGGATCATCACCACAACCAAAACTACAGTAGAATACAGTAAAGTCACAGTGAAATACTGTGCATCATGCTCATGCTTCATCTTTCAACAGGACAACAGTCCCAAAACACAAGGCCAAAGTAATGCAGGATTCAAATGGAGAACGGAGTAGTTCAAAAATGTAAATATTATACAGTGGTCTGTAAAAGTTAAAATTAAAATTCTAGGTCTGAATCCCTGGGAGAATTTGTGGCACTGTTCGAAAATGTGCAGTCAACAAAAAACATCCATCTGACCCCAAAATGGGTGAAAAATCACTTTAAAAAACTGTGTGCAAAGCTGCTCGAGGTGTTTATCCTCACAGATCACCAGCTGTTTCTGCAGCAAAAGGTGGTTCTACTAGACCTGTTTACCAACTACTGAATCTCGACTCCTGAATATTAAGCATAAGAGTTTAATTAATAATTTCTCCTTAGTAATTCCGGCAACTCTGATGACTTTTAAAATGGGTTTGCAAGCCACTGTATATAGTCAATGAAACTGGAGATGACCCAAGACTTTCGCAACGTAGCTAATACCATGCAAGCCACTGGACTTGGAAAAGAAATGACCGCAAAGGAATGTCCTTGTTCTTCTTCTTGAAATTCGCTGACTCTTTGTGGAAATGAATCTGTGACACTTCACCACACTGGTGCTGAGCGTGTGGTCAAGCTACCATGGTGTTCAAAGGGCTAGTCAGCTGCTACGGTGTTGTGATCCTTAACAAAATCACGGGTTGAATGGACATATCCTCTATGACCACTACAATTCGCATGAAAAAACAACAACAACAACAACAACAACAACAACAAACAAAAAACACAATCCGTTCCACAAATCCGCACACTGCTACTCTGCTAGGTGTATTTGCTAGCAACAGGACACTAAACACCGGGACACTGCGCTTTCGAGTACATTTATGAGGTGCTTACCAAAAACATGCGTGTCTCTTACAGCATTGCGACAGAGAAGACAAACGACCAAGTTCACTATCGTATTGTGTAAAAATAAACAAACATGGGAGAATAAACAGTGGTCAGTGAGGGAGCGCAGAAACCCTCCTCCAAGGAGAAAAAAAACCTGTATGAGGAAAACCTCTGACGCGCTCAATCAAACTTCCGGGTTCTGACTTGCTCGGGTAGAGCAAATGCCCCGATAATTCGGTTCCGTGTAAACCTTACTAATACGGGCTCGGTACGTGTTGCACGAAGGGTCTGTTTATTCTGTTAATGCTTTACATAGAATATTAGTGGCTTCAGAATAACCTGTGTAGATATTTAGATGTTTTTATGCGAGCGATACATAAATGGCATGCTGAGCTCACTATATGGTAAAAAGCCTGAGTTACAGTTCACCCCATAGGTTTTCAGTGGGGTTAGGTCAGGACTCTTCCATTCCGATCTTGAAAAACCATGTCTTAATAGATCTCGCTTTGTACATTGTCATAGTACACCTAAAGTTTTGGGACACCGCTTCAAATCACTGAATTCAGGTGTTGTTTTTCAGGTGTTGGGCTCGGCCCCTTAGTTCCAGTGAAAGGAACTCTTAATGCTTCAGCATACCGAGACATTTTGCACAATTTCATGCTCCCAATTTTGTTGTTTTTTGGGGATGACCCCTTCCTGTTCCAACATGACTGCACACCAGTGCACAAAGCAAGGTCCATAAAGACATGGATCCTTCTCATCCAACATCATTGCCTGACCTCACAAATACGCTTTTTGTGGAATGGTTAAAAATTCCCATAAACACACTCCTAAACCTTGTGGAAAGCCTTCCCAGGAGAGTTGAAGCTGTTATAGCTGCAAGGGGTGGCACAACTCCATATTAGATTTGTGTGCATGTTCATCCCAAAGGTGTTCTATCAGGTTGAGGTCAGGATTCTGTGCAGGCCAGTCAAGTTCCTCCACACCAAACTCACTCATCCATGTCTTTATGGACCTTGCTTTGTGCACTGGTGTGCAGTCATGTTGGAACAGGAAGGGGTCATCCCCAAACTGTTCCCACAAAGTTGGGAGCATGAAATTGTCCCAAATGTCTTGGTATGCTAAAGCATTAAAGAGTTCCTTTCACTGGAAGTAAGGGGCCAAGCCCAACCCCTGAAAAACAACACATGAATTTAATGACTTAAAGGGGTGTCCCAAAACCTTTGGCAATATAGTGTATTATGGCAATGACCATATGTACAACGCGAGATCCTTTAGGACATGGTTTTTCAAGGTTGGTGTATATGTTCTCCCTGTTTCCTCTGGGTTCACCAGTTTCTTTTCAGTACGTGTGAATGAGTGTGTGAATGTGCCCTGCAACAGACATACCATCTATGCTGTTTTGGATAAACTCTGGATAATGAAGAAGAATGAAAGAATAAACAAATGAATGAATGAATGGATGGATCACATCCCATAAGGCTTAAGTGATTAATGATTTGATGTTAAATGTATTTTTGTATTAAGTGTATCGGTCCAGGAAATTAACAACAGTGATTAAAATTTCAGCTCCAGCTACTTGATTGTTAGTTAAATTACATTGTTTATACAGAAATAATAGTTAAGAGTTAAATATACTTATAGCTCATAGTCACAATTTCCTGAGACATTCAGTAATTCTGGTAGAGAGAGAGAGAGAGAATGCACAAAAGAGTCAAGTTTACTGTTTATTTAAAGTAGCTAATGAAGCCGCTTTATGTAAATGTTTTTGTGTCAAGGTTTGATGAGGTGTACGATCTGAGAGGCTTTTCTGCTCAGCATAGTTGTTTTTTCTTTAGTTACTGTAGTTTTCCAGACAGCTCAGTCCAGTCTCACAATGCTCCTCTGATCTTTCTTATCAATAAGGCTCTTCCACCTGCAATGCTGCCTCTCCATGGATATTACTTTCCCTGAAATATTCAGACTAGCCTGTCTTGCACAATCACTACACTAGAGTCAAGGTCACTGGTTTTATCCCCATTCTAATGTATGATGAAAATCTTGATTTTATGCAACATGCTGCTGTCATATATATATATACACTATATTGCCAAAAGTATTCGCTCACCTGCCTTGACTCGCATATGCACTTAAGTGACATCCCATTCCTAATCCATAGGGTTCAATATGACGTCGGTCCACCCGTTGCAGCTGCACCCTTAACAGCTTCAACTCTTCTGGGAAGGCTGTCCACAAGGTTTAGGAGTGTGTTTATGGGAATTTTTGACTATTCTTCCAGAAGCACATTTGTGAGGTCACACATTGATGTTGGACGAGAAGGCCTGGCTCTCAGTCTCCGCTCTAATTCATCCCAAAGGTGTTCTATCGGGTTGAGGTCAGGTTGAGGTGCAGGCCAGTCAAGTTCATCCACACCAGACTCTGTCATCCATGTCTTTATGGACCTTGCTTTGTGCACTGGTGCACAGTCATGTTGGAAGAGGAAGGGACCAGCTCCAAACTGTTCCCACAAAGTTGGGTGCATGGAATTGTCCAAAATGTCTTGGTATGCTGAAGCATTCAGAGTTCCTTTCACTGGAACTAAGGAGCCAAGCCCAGCTCCTGAAAAACAACCCCACACCATAATCCCCCCTCCACCAAACTTTACACTTGGCACAATGCAGTCAGACAAGTACCGTTCTCCTGGCAACCGCCAAACCCAGACTCGTCCATCAGATTGCCAGATGGAGAAGCGCGATTCGTCACTCCAGAGAACGCGTCTCCACTGCTCTAGAGTCCAGTGGCGGCGTGCTTTACACCACTGCATCCGACGCTTTGCATTGCACTTGGTGATGTATGGCTCGGATGCAGCTGCTCGGCCATGGAAACCCATTCCATGAAGCTCTCTGCGCACTGTTCTTGAGCTAATCTGAAGGCCACATGAAGTTTGGAGGTCTGTAGCGATTGACTCTGCAGAAAGTTGGCGACCTCTTCGCACTATGCGCCTCAGCATCTGCTGACCCCGCTACGTCAGTTTACGTGGCCTACCACTTCGTGGCTGAGTTGCTGTCGTTCCCAAACACTTCCACGTTCTTATAATACAGCTGACAGTTGACTGTGGAATGTTTAGGAGCGAGGAAATTTCACGACTGGATTTGTTGCACAGGTGGCATCCTATCACAGTTCCACGCTGGAATTCACTGAGCTCCTGAGAGCGACCCATTCTTTCACAAATGTTTGTAAAAACAGTCTGCATGCCTAGGTGCTTGATTTTATACACCTGTGGCCATGGAAGTGATTGGAACACCTGATTCTGATTATTTGGATGGGTGAGCGAATACATTTAATTTTACCTATTTTTCTCTATATATTTTTTAACTATATCCCTTTATTTTTCATGTCCACACACTTTAATTTTTACTCTTTTCTTTCTTCAAATGTAGGACAGTTGTAAAAAGCATTTCACTACATGTCGTACTGTGTATGATTTTGTATGTGATGAATAAAATTTGAATTTGAATTTGTCTCACAATTTGCTATTTGGATAATTTCATAAGTATGCAGGTGTACAGGTATTTCCCAAAGTTGTCAGTGAGTGTTTATAGTGAACGGTCAGTGTAGTACACAGAGTTTCCCGTGAAACAGGATGTGCCAATAATGTTCTTCTGAGGCTATAGATGTTCTAATTATATGTAATTAATTAATATGTAATATTGTATATAATCCTAATCATAAATTAAAACAATATAAACAACATTTCAACTTATCTGAATAATAACAGAGAATGCACTTTTTTTTGGTGAATTCTGTGTAAGCCCATTATAATGCTTTGTGGATTAATCTGAAATCTGGAACAGTTCTGAATCCTTGGCTGTCTGATTAATTAATGATAAGCAGAGCAGTGTAATGCACAATAATTTTATATATATATATATATATATATATATATATATATATATATATATATATATATATATATATATATATAAATATGAAACAAAACAAAAAAACAAGACATCACATATCGCAGTTAGAGTGACTTTAATTATTTCCAAAAACAGTGTTGTCCTTGGTCATGTGGGATGAGCATGAGGGCAATGAAAGACATTTAACAATCAAACATGCCTTCCTAAGACAAAATAAAAACAAGGGAGTGCATGTTGGTCTTTGAAAAATCTTTGGAAATGTAAAAGGAAGTGGGACAGATGAAACTTCAGCATGACTGCTGGTAGTGGACTGGGAGTCGGTCATTCTTTTAAGACAGGACCATGCTCTGGAATTCTGCAAACATACACAAGAGACATTAGAGCATATGCATCAGGCGTTCTCTATCTGGGTCTCTTCTAGAGCATTCGTCCTGATATTGCTTGGATCAGGTGTGAGATTTACTCTGATTCAAGTCTTTGAGGACTAATGTTAATTACATTATCTAAATAAACTGTGTTGAATCAAATGAAGGAATGAATTGTATCA
Organism: Hemibagrus wyckioides; assembly: GCF_019097595.1. Classification (NCBI taxonomy): domain Eukaryota; kingdom Metazoa; phylum Chordata; class Actinopteri; order Siluriformes; family Bagridae; genus Hemibagrus; species Hemibagrus wyckioides. The sequence continues at coordinate 16,845,556 of NC_080722.1, read as the reverse complement.
GGATCTCTGGTGCCGGTGTCTCCTGCATTCACGATTCACTTTCCTTTGAAAGAATATAATCTAATCTACCTGAAAGAATCTACCTTCTCCCTGAAATAATAAACGGATTCAAGTTATCTAAGTTATCTGCACCTGCATAGAAAAAAGTTTATTCTTCTATTCATTTACAAAATGTTTTCCCCCTCATTTTTTTTTTTTACTGATTTCTGTCATTTATTTTTAAACTAAATACTTACAGATGAACTATAGGACCCTTAGAACAAGAACAGAAAGACTTAGGATGCAAAACCTGACCTTGGCACAAGCAAATGTTTTAAAAAATGAAAACTGTCAGATTATGAATATTAATATAGCACTGAGTTTAGGGCTCACTTTATCAATTTGGTAAAATTTCACAGCAGACGATAGCATTATACAGTGGATATTTTTGATCAGCATAGCTAACTAGAAACTCTACAAAATTAAATGTTCATGCAGAATTTTGCAGAGTATACCTAGAATCGAAACAAACACATGACACAGCAAACACTGGCATCAGTTCAAATCCCAATTACATAAGTGAGTGTAAAAGCAAATGCTGAAAACAACCTGTTGCAAGTACGTGTAAATTAGCATGCAATGTTAACACACATGTGCACATCCACCAGCTGAGCCACAGACATGTGATTTCTCTCATTGCCAGAGTCACGAAATCCACACAACTGAAAAAATGTTGTAGAGTTGTCCATACAAACTTTGTTTATGTTAACCTAGCTTATAGCTAGCTAGGATAATATAGATTGAGAGGGAATGCAAGGCAGCTGTGCTAATGCTTGAGCAAGTGTATCAAAGTTAGCTACATACTAGCAATTACTAGTCTGATATTGGCTATGTATCATCATAGGATTAATTATTATTTATACTATACTAATATAATATTATTATTATAATTAAAGAAGCTGTTAAGAAATATATTCTCCTTCTTATTTCTTACACTGTGGCCACTCCTATTCTGGACTGAGTCAAGGCAGGAACAGACAATATCTGAGATCCCAGGACATCTCTCTCTCTCTCTCTCTCTCTCTCTCTCATTATTATCTAAATACAGAATACAGTGTTTGATCAAAGCTGCTCAAAGTGGTCTCTCCTACTGAGATAGAAGAATACCACACCATATCGATCACATATGCCCTGCAACCAGAACACAACCCTGCTCTTATGCTACTTTAAAAACTCACCTAGTGTGTTGTTTTGTTTTTATTCTATTACTCTTTTGAAGTTAAAGACAAAATATAGACTAGAATCAAACAATTTCTAAGTCAGGTCAGCAAGCTACTTATGCCCCATGCTCCATTCAGCCCTTGTTGCTACATGCTTCAAATCAGCTGCTAAACTATGTTAAGCACTGAAGCTTGTAACAACATCCGAGGGTTAGGGTAAGGGTTGGGGTTTATGGTTTATACTCTTTTGAAAGCACAAAGGTTTCTACGCATTTTTTTAGCTATTGTGAAAGAAGGTATGGCCCATTCTAACTCAAATCTATGCACACGGTGGTTATGATTGAAACATTATGACAGACAGTACAGACATTTGCATGTTATATCTAAACTAGCTCAGAAATGAAGAGGCATGAAGGCTGTGACAGTTTCTACTTGAGATGAATTCTCCAATTTCCCCTTGGGACCAATAAAGCATTATCTCTCATATCTCTTTCATTCTAGATTGGATGTAACAGTCGAGATAACATGCACAATTTTTACATGTCTTGTAAGATGGATATATGATGTATGTTTATAAGACGCTCTTATTACATGTGCTTAATGCAGAGTGGTATTGTTATGGGCTCTTACAAGCTATGAAAATCTATCATGACAATAAAAGAGGTGAAATGATTGAAACAACACCTAAGAAAGATAATTATTGCTAGGATTTACCATCTGCTCCAATTTTGCCATCGCTGTTACCATCTGAACCTGACATGAAGTTCTTGGTTTCAGTCACTGTCAGAGTCCGTGCCCCCGGGATAAACCGCTGCAAGAAGTACCTGAGTCGGAAAAAAAAACAATTAAGTACTAATCCCACACTAAAAACACAGATCGGTTTTTAGAAATTAAATATAAGCCACATTTTATGCATTCTCATGCTTGGTTCCCTAACCAATCAGGTATCAGCAATTTCAAAGCATTAAGGCTCTCTGTTTCACTGCAGGTGTGCAAAACCTTCAGCAAAAATGATACTGCAGTCACTGATACAAAGTTACTTACCTGCCCTTGCCACAAGGTCTACAGACAGAATTACATAATGCAGATAAACCAAACAAAACATCCAACTGATGGATTAGATTTGGAAATAGCTTAGTGACAATACCTCTCTGGCAGAACGTAATTGGAGTTGATGCAAAAGCTGCTTAGAGCAAAAATGTTTATTCACTATTAAAAAGCAAGCAGTCTTAAATGCTTTATGTATTGCATCTGTTCTCTCTTTCAGCTTGCTTCGATAACTATAAAGTCAGTATAAAAGCAGAAGGAAGCTGAAAATCAGTTAATGATGGAAATTTATTAGGACACTAACATTTAACAAAAGCATAATAATAATAATAATAATAATAATAATAAGACATACTTGAGCTCTGACTCCTCTATAAACCCGCTGTTGTTGTCATCTAAGAGGCGGAACACTTCCCTAACTTCCTCTGGACTTTTTTTAGTCAGGCCAATGAGCTGGAAAAATTTCTTGTAAGTGAAGGAGTCCGGAGCTGCCAGGTGAAGCACACAAGAGAGACAGGTGATGTTGCCAAACTGAAAACCTACCATCATGACCGTTCTTCAGATTGGAACTTTTATAGCATCTTAGCATTAAGATCCAGTACTGGAGTTTTACATTTACAGGTGCAGTCATTTCATCTCAAACACTAACCTTTATGTTTTATGTGATCCTAATTATAACATTCTTGTTTAATTCAGTTTAATCACAAGGAAACAAATCCACCATATGTTCTTTTAGTGTGTTTAGGTCTGCTTCAGCTCACCTTCACAGTCCTTAATGGCATTTTCAATGGCTTCAGCAGAGAGGATATCAGTGAGAGACATATTTATCCTGTCAAGCAACAACATGATAAATGATTTCCGTCAGTGAAGAAATAAAACCATATTTGCTTAATTTTCTGAATAAAGGCTGCAGGAGAAATGCAGGGATGCAGGAGAAATTTAGAATAAAAAAACTAGAATGTTCCTAACATTAAGTATATTTTATTTTTCAGTAAAAACTCACTTTTAAGCATCTTTTACACTTACATGGAAAAAAAGAAATTTGTGGGGGAAAAAAGGCACCTGATCCTTGACACAAAGGGACCAAATTGTACTTTTGGTACTACTTGTCTTTTGGGTTGTTGCAACTTTTATAAATTAGTATTTTCCTTTTACCTTTGGAATATAATGGTTCATTCAAGGCAACTGATGTACGTTTAATGCCTTAGTCAAACAACAACAATTAGATCAATATATACCACATGCTCCTACCCAAATAAGGGAATTTCTAATAGTACAAAAAATTCTTTTTTTAAATAAATTACAAACCTAATGTAAATATAACCAAATTGACCCTTAGAATTTTAAAACTTTAAGTGCTACTTCAGGGATCTTTCCAGAGAAAATTCTAAAATGAAACTAAATAACTACATTCAAGATTTCAAGATTAAATTTCTTCCACTCAATCCATCACAGACATAAATGCAAATTTTACATAGTTCTATGTTACATTCACTAGTTTAGTAATAATGCTTGAACCTAAATGAGCTTAAAATAAGCTTTAAAACTATATTTTAAGGCTATATGTCTAACTGTCCAGTTAACTTTATCTGCCAGAGTGAATGGTGATGCTGAGATGATGCTCACCGATGTGCAGTGACTCCCCTTGCTGGTTCCAAGCACAGCTCTTCTCGGTGTGTGTTTCCCACTCAGTGTGGATTTATATAAGGGCTGATGACACAGACGATGTCGGACTATAAGGTTACCTGTCGGTGGATCCGATTCTCGCCACAAGGCTCTACTTTCTGGCCTAATTAACCTTTAGTGTGAGCGGTGCATGCCCTGCAGACACATGCACTACACACACCAATTCACACACAACTCGGTGCTTCATTACCACTCTCACTCTCACAACCTAGACACACTCACACGCGTCTACAGTCGCAGTCACACAATCGAGCACATTCTCCCACACCTAAGGTGATTATATGACACCTTGACAACACGCTTATAAATCATTTTTTATTCTTACAAGGCACATCTGAATATGTGAGTTAAATTGCTGCATCTACACAATTCCTTCATTTGTTCGTTCATTCATTCATTCATTCATTCATTCATTCATCTATATAACTGCTTAAACCTGGCCAGGGTCACAGTGGATATGGAGCTCAAAGTTACACTGTACACAAGGCATAAGACTTCACCCTGGATTTAATGCTAGTCCACCACAGTGCACCACTCACACACATATTCACACACTCATTCACTCCTTGGGGCAACTGAATGTAAACAATCCACTTACTGGATGTTTTTGAACAATGGGACTCAAGAGTGGAAACCCGCAGAAACATGTGGAAAACACTTTCCACTGCATCACTGTGGTACCTGCATCTATTCCACTAAATAGAAACTATTAAGTCTTTCTTCAGTGAATTTAAAAACTAAGCTTTCCTAACTCTGTTAACTGCTCAATCAAATATAAAAGAGCATCAAACACAATATAAATTCAACGTTTATTTTGTTGGTTTTTTAGATAACATTGTAGTGAACTTACTTATTGTATATTTCTTATGACTTACACATCTCGGGCTCTTTCACACCAATTTCTTTTTCATTTACTGTCATTTATTTACAGGAAAAAAATATATCACCTTTATATTTCCTCTTGGTATGAATGTGTGTGTGTGCATGTGTGGGTGTGTGTGTGTGTGTGTGTGTGAGACAGAGAGAGAGAGAGAGAGAGAGAGAGAGAGAGAGAGATGTCCTGGCATCTCTCAGATATTGTCTGTTCCTGCCTTGACCCAGTCCAGAATAGGACCTGGAGTCATGACAGTGTTCAGTATGAGGATAAAGAGCTCTCGTGAGCATGGCAGACTTGTCTTGCTTCAACTACAGCTGCATTAATGTTTTGCAATAATATACAGTGACACCCATATCTCTTTGTAATACTTTGTAATGCAACAAGTGCAACCTGTGGATGAATGACAGAGGTTTCAGTGGCAGAAGTGTCAGTGGCAGACATCAGCATAACCTCAACATAGCACGATGCTCATAATGTGTGAGATGATAAAGCAACAGTGCAGCTCGGGGCTGTGAGGTTGTCCTGAGGAAGAAGAGACGACATATGAGCCTGACAACAGAGTCTAATGTCACAGAACTTACTGGTAGTGTTACAGTGTCGGGAACTATCTCTTTACTATTTATCTTGCATTTCTGGATAGAAGCTGCATATTTTTGAAGGATGATTATAGCAAGCAATCACAAGCAAATAAGGGATTATCATTCAAGCAGGAAGAGAGTCTGAAGGTTTGAAGATACTGATCTTTATTAAAGAGTATGCATTTGGTAATCATTTAGCTAACCTGTTAGTTTTCCACAGGTTGTAGCCAGGTCGCAAAATACCACTTAATCTAAAGTACAAGCACTCCTGAATGATGTTTTTGTGTTGCTTTTTGTTAGTCTTAGTTACAAATAGTCATAAATTCACTTTTCAGATTTGCTATATATGACCATGTTCACTCCTGCACTACACACACTAAGGGTCCATAAAATCACATTTGCTCAGGGCCATAATGTAAGAAACGGTTGAAAATACCTACAAGGATCATTGATTCTTTTGTCAGAAATATGGTGACATAAAAATGATTGGAACCAAGCATGGAAAACATGGAGTTAGTGTGAAAGAATAAATAAAGAAATGAAATAATAAATAAAATAAATCATGCTTCTCCATTTATCAGCTATGTATTTAAATATAGAAAACAGTGTCAGGAAATACTTATGTATGTAATAAATGAGGATATGAAGCTAGTGGGTGCAAGTGTTGAGGATGCAGAAGATAGGGATAGGTGGAGAGAGATGATTCGCCGTGGCCACCCCTGAAGGGAAAAGCCGAGAGAAGAAGAAGAAAGAAGTGTCAGAAAATACTACCTTCAGTCTACAAAAAAACTTGGGTCATATTTGACATATATCATACACACACACACACACACACAGAATAGTGTGAAGAAATAGAGACATAGTGCTATAGGGATAGAGTCTTGTCTTACAAATGATTGTGAATTTGAACTGAAGTTATTTTTCTTACTCAATATCAGCTGGACAGGAAACAGCATTAAGTCCAGCACCACTGTCTGACAGTTTGATGTAAAGCACATTCAGTGAAAATCAATAGATTCTATCAGAATCTAAGAATCTTTAGTCCCTCTTAAAATCACAGGGACTAAATTTTGTGTGAAATGTTTTTAGCTGTAAGCAGAAACAACCATTACTGCACAGTGAAATTTTTTCTTCACATATCCCATACTTGTAGTAAGATGCAGCACCCCTGGAGAAGGGTGGGTTGGGGGCCTGGGGCTTGATCCCCAATCTTCTGGTCAAAGACCCAGAGCCTTAACCGCTTGAGCTATCACTGCACCTGTATAGCATAAATTAAATGTATAGTGTAGTGTTATTTTATATCTGTACTTTTAAGGGTCACCGACAGCCAGTACTAAATTTCCATTGTGTATGTAAAACCATATTTGGCCAATAAACCTCAATTTCAAACCTTGTCTTTCAAACTATGGCCATGTTTTCTTTACTGTAAAAGCACAACCATTTAACAAAAATGCAGGTATTATTTTATCAATGTAGCAAATCAAAGCACCTTTTTTAATAGAAAAAAATGGCTTATGTAACACCCACATTGCGATTTCATGAAACTGATTTTGTATCTACCTTTAGGTACAATTAAAATGTAAACAATAGAATTTGCTGGATCAAAGGCTATTTTAGAAACTGCCCATAACATCAATAAGGTATATTAAAGATATTTTTAGATTAATATATTAATTAAAACTAGGATTATGCATGCAAAAATACATTGGCAGTATATTAAACTATATTCTCTGATATAAAATATTGTATTAGTTTATTTTTCCATTTTTAAATGGTGGGAGGCACAGTGGCTTAGTGGTTAGTATGTCTGTCTTACATCTCTGGGCGTGGGGTTTCAAGTCCTGCCTCTGCCCTGTATGCATAGAGTTTGCATCTTCGGGGAGAATTTGCACAGATGGAGGTTTCCTCTGGGTACACTGGTTTCCTTCAATCAGGCCAATGACGTGTTGTAGGCTGATCGGTATCTGTAAACTGTGTGTCCACCTCTGTCAGACCAGTTGTTTTGGTCCTGTTCCAATGAACAGCGCCATGTACTACATTATTTACTACCCTAGATTGTTTGTGTATCCTAAGATTTTAAAACTTTTTGTATTAAAGGAGCAGTTTCTATTTTTAGGGCCCAGGTAACTAGATCCCCTCCCCTCTTATTGTATTAAAATGGGCTCAGATGAGATATTCTGTTTTCTGGCTTGATTTAGAGTTTTAACATCTAAGCAAAACATAAGACGTAAGGTATGTTGACTTATAATAAATCCATTTTGTTTGTGTCTTCGAGTGGTTTTGTGCATTTCCTAAGTCACCTTTTAACATAAGTATGTTACACTAAAAAACAGAAGAGGACACAAAAATGAAAAAAAGAACATTTATTCTCTCCTCACCATCCTTTCCCAAAAAAGTGCATCACAGATTGTACAGTACCCCAAGTTCACGTCTAAGACATGTCTTAAACAACCATTTGACAATAAGTCATTCAGGACAGAGGGCAGCTTGGGAGCAGAAGGTGCGCAGTCAAAGTCATGTATAAAAATCAGCTTGGCTTTGGGAATTGTTGTTCCTTTTCAGTAAGAGGTTGTTGTGGTCAGCTGTCATTTAACCCTTGTCCACAGTAGCAAGCTCTGAAAGTATAAAAGAGAATTGAATATTAAATTTGCAGCATGATTTGGGTTCGGATCAAGCACCATATTGCATACTAGGGTTTACAAAATGATAAAGGAAAGCATTTGCCTTACCATCATCTCCAAAAAACAGGCTGCATGAAGTGCTTAAGCCTTCACAAGGGCAGCAAACTCTGGAAAATTGAAAAAAAAAAAAACAGATACAGGAGATGATTAAACAGTTTTATAAATGGACTCCAATCCATGCATATCTCGACACACTAGAAATACAAAGCATTAAAAACAAAGCTGTTAAAGCTGTTATTGTTAAAGCTTAAACAGTAAATAAGTATATGGACACTAGACTAAAAATGTAATATATTTGAATTATTAATAATATCTAATTCAGATATTAATAAAATATTTCTTTAAGAAACATTTGTATAAAGAATCAGCATATCTATAGTCACATCTACTGAAGATGTGGCTTCGTTGTTAAAAGATAATGCCTTCCATTCATGATCTGCCAGGAGTAGTAAAGCTTAAGTACCATCAACTCCAATTTTGCCATCACCATCACTGTCACCAGCTGCCAGGAAGGCCTTGGTCTCAGCATCAGTCAGAGCTCTGGCACTAGCAGAGAAGTTCTGCAGGAACAGTCTGAAGGGAACAGATAAGGTTTAAGATGCATATTATGAGATGGTTTAATACTAAAGCCAAATAAAACTCAAAGAAATAGATTCTTACTTCAGCTCATCCTCCTCAATGAAGCCGCTCTTGTCCTGATCAATGACGGCGAAGGCCTTCTTGACATCATCGCTGGACTTTCCACTCAGGCCAACCTTGCTGAAGAAGGTCTTGTAGTTGAAGGAGTCAGCAGCTGGAGAGCAAATGACAATTATGGTTGTAAAGAATTGAACACTCTGATGCTGCAAGCAGATTTGAGAGTCTCTAGCTTGTCTAGAATGCCCTGAAGAGCAGCAGTTGAAACTAAAGTGTTCTTCATGGTTGAGCCATCATAAGACCCTCAAGAAATATTCAGGTAACAATCATTAATAGTCTTGTAACGACTGAGATCTTGAAAGTACCTTGGCAAGCCTGCAGGGCTGCAGTGATGTCAGCATCACTCAGGATTCCAGCAAATGCCATTTTTGCTATAAAGGAAAGGAGAAAAGGATGGACATTAGGCTTATAAAGGTAAACACCTCACAGACAGTCATACATTACTGTTGCTGACTAAAGCGCCATATATAGTGGCACGTGCAAATATTGTAATCATTATAGTATAGTAACATAAAAACGTTTTAAGTAAGAGGGTTTTTTTTTTTTAAAGGTAAACCACAAAAGAAAAACTGAAGGCTAAATTTTAAGTGGTACATCCTGGCCATATCCAGATTTATTCCAGATGCAGGTTCCAAGTTAGTCCGAGGGTTAACGAAATAAAGCCGTGTTAAGGCTAAAATAAACAAAATAAAAATGTTAAGGCTGCACTCACCTTAGGTTGTGGTTTGGAGGGGCAGCGATGTGCACTCGAACTGATGAGAACTGGCGACTGCAGTGACCACATGCTCCGCGTGGTGAGGTTTATATACGCTCGCGCTGTGTCCACTCACCGAAACTTGAGGCACGCGCGTAACAGACACCGCGTGCCAAGCAGTTGCCTGAAAAACGTATCCAGTAGTCAGGCTGTTCTATTTATAAGCATATAAATGAAGATGGTAAAAATGTACGTATATGTAAAAGTGCTTAATACTCACCAGTGGGGCTAATAATATACGCTGCTGAGGCGGATGAACAGTGAAGAGCAGTGCTGCGCTGTTGGGAATCACTCACTTCACATGATCTTCATCTCTCTTCATGGCTGCTTTCACTGCTGCTGCACGTCGGAAAATAAAAAGAAACGCGTTAGAATTACTTCGCTTTCAGGACCGATCACAAGTGTAAACAAATCGGATTATTAGTTCGGTTTATTCGGTGTATAGATTCTAAAACTGGGAGAATTCTATTTTTTAAAACACGGAGCCAATCGAGTAACAAGTTTATATCCACCATCGAAAGGGTTGTTTGTTGTTGTACTGTTCTTGTAATGTATTTTTTTTTTTTTATAAATATATATTATAAATTACATAATATGATCTAAATGTCTTGCTAGTTTTCATTAGTCTTCCTGTGTAATTCTGGTCATTTTGTCTGGTTTTATTGTTGCTATTATTAGGGTGTATATTATTGTAAACATGTCAACTGCGGTACATGTGCTTTAAAGTTTGCACTTTTTGAAAATGATTTTGCATTGAAATTGTATTGAAGCAAAAGCATGATGTGATTTATTATGTATTGGCGATACCATCCAACATGATCTAGCCAGCTCAGGATCGGTAACATATAGGCTGTGTTAGTTTTTCATGATTGTTAAAATATATGAATCAGTACACCAGAAATGCTTACTGGAAAGCCCACTTTTTGTATTTTGTAACTTGTTTCACCTCAGGTATTTCTACTCCGCCAACATGTTATTACAGAGATGGCACTATTTATGAAGGCTGTGAAAGGTGATAGCTGTTCGTCATTAAAATGCTCAGACACAATCGTGAGTGAAACTTTGTTTACGTTTGGGTTACCCCACTTAATCAACAGCCAAACAGATCTCTCTCTCTCTCACACTCGCTTCTCGCTCGCTCTTCTCGGCTCTCTCACATCTCTCTCTCGACTCTCTCTCTCTCGCTGCCTCGCTCACTCTCGTCCTCTCTCTCTCTCCTCTCTCTCTCCTCTCTCTCTCTGCTCTCTCTCTTTCTCGCTCTGTCCTCTCCTCTCGTCCTCTCCTCTCGTCCTCTCTCTCTCTCTCTTTTCTCTCGCTGTCTCTCTCTCTCTCTCTCTCTCTCTCTCTCTCTCTCTCTCTCTCTCTCTCTCGCTGTCTCTCTCTCTCTCTCTCTCTCTCTCTCTCTCTCGCTGTCTCTCTCTCTCTCTCTCTCTCTCGCTGTCTCTCTCTCTCTCTCTCTCTCTCTCTCTCTCTCTCTCTCTCTCTCTCTGTCTCGCTGTCTCTCTCTCTCTCTCTCTCTCTCTCTCTCTCTCTCTCTCTCTCTCTCTCTCTCTCTGTCTCTCTCTCTCTCTCTCTCTCTCTATGTCTCTCTTCCCCTGTGTGTGTGTGTGTGTGTATGTGTGTGTGTGTGTGTGTGAGAGAGAGAGGTTAACATTTAAGATATACAGAATATTATAACAGCTTTATAAAATCCAGCTGGAATAAACTCCTTAGCAGGTTTGGGGGGCAGCTGGGGGCAGTATCATCACTTACTGGAGTGTTTTTTGTATGTCTGTTTGTTTGTTTTAATTACGCAAAATCAATCCACATGTGGTCCTTTTCTAAAATCAAAAATGTCTTCATCGCCTTTCTTTCCATTTTAGACATAATCTAACACTAACTGTAACCTGCCTGAACTGAATCAAATAAAGGGTAACAGAAACTGGCTGTGAGATTTGTTCATTCAGAAACCCAAAATCTTGAAACTTAGCCTTCAAAATAAATGACTTCAGTTGGATCTTTAAACAAGTTTCATTTCTAGGTGTGCAACGTGAGGGAAGGAAGTTTACAGAAGTCATTTCATATGTCAAGAAATGCTAAACATATGTCATCTAGCTATGTTTTGAAAGTTAGAAGGGTATTTTGCTGTTTTTTTCTTGTGTTTGAATAAAAATTGAGCTGACCGGCTTAAGTAAAACTTTGTAAAAAGTAATTCTCAGTAAGACTTAACTGGTATAGCAACACCAGCCTTATGTATGTACTACATACATGCGCAATGTTACTGAGCCTCCTTGGATAATTATAGACACATGTAAGCGATGCCTGTACAGTAATGTAGCTGAGTGTATATAGAGGAATGTAGCTTAGGAATCCTCTGTGGATCGTAGTGCTGAAACGTCTGTATATTCCATCTGCTCAGTCCCTCCATGCCAGAGACAGGGCTGGAAATCTCTGGCTTTAAGCTTTAAGAGTTTAACAGTTTTTCTTTTCACTATACTATTAATCCCAATTGGCAGTGTGTCCAGTGTGTTACCTATGTGTCATGTACATTGAATGGAAGAACTGATTAACTACTCATTTCCAAATTTCTGTAACTGTCTGATATCTCAAATGTAAAAAAATTGTATATCAGGCTGTTCCATGCCAGATTATGTGTGTGTTAGATAATCAAGAGATGACAGCAAAATTACACCAAATGCAAATTTATTTAATTGTCAAAAGTGCAAAAGGCATTTTATATTTGCACAAGTCAGGCACTTTACATAATTACATACCCAACAAGCAATAAATGAGCAATAAATAGTTTGTAAGACTTTTTTTTCTTGCAGTGAGGAGTTCTGAGTTGTCATAAATAAATACATATATAAAAAAAAATGATTAAGTATTGGAGCCTGGGGCTCTACAAAAGTATAGAGACCTATTTCCAAAAAGAAAAAAAAGAAGAAATGGGGTCCTTGAGCACTTAAGCCTTCACAAGGGAAGCAAACTCTGTTGAACAGAAAACATAAAGAAACAATTAATGAAACATATTATGGTAAGGGTCTATGATATGTTTTAGGTCTATCATGACAGGCGCATGTGTTCTAATAATAAAACAATGACATTTAAGTGTAGTTTTACTCTGTTGGTCAGTAATATGATGCTGCAGTCCAATGAGTCACATTAAGTGTGTGCTTTTTAGTAGATTGTACTTAAAAGTTTTTAGACTTTCATGTAAGAACTAATAGGAAATAGTCTTAATAAATGCGCTAGACATTTGCTAACATTAAGGTACATGTACACATGCAGTAACAGTACCCTGGTGGTAGGTACAGAACATATTCAAGTATGTAAGATAACAGTATCTGCTGTCTTTTTTCCAAAAGTTTAAAAATTGTCTTTGCATGTTTGTATCGCTTATGCGTTTTAGCAGTCTTCTATTCATTGCTTTAAGATGAGATATTCTGAAAACTTGATCATACTGTGAATGAAAATTTTTTCACCTGATTCTTAAATTGAGTTTAAGACAATTTCTTCAATTTGGCATATTTAGAACAAATTGCTCTTTCTTATTGTATTGTAATAAATTATCGCTAATCTAGATCTTATATACTGAAGCCAGGGTTTTTTTTTATCATCATTTTAAGATCACAAAACGTTCTGCTATAGTAAATCTGTTTTGAAATGTAATTATAAATACCATCAACTCCAATTTTGCCATCTCCATCACTGTCACCAGCTGCAAGGAAAGCCTTGGTCTCAGCATCAGTCAGAGCTCTGGCACCAGCGGAGAAGTTCTGCAGGAACAGTCTGAAGGAAAGAGAGCACGGTTTTACAGACATCAATATCTGTTAAATTGAGCTGGAGATGATTTATGCGTTGCAAGTTTGGATTCTTACTTCAGCTCATCCTCCTCAATGAAGCCACTCTTGTCCTGATCAATTACAAAGAAAGCCTTCTTAACATCATCAGCAGATTTTGCTGACAGGCCAACCTTGGCAAAGAAGTTCTTGTAGTTGAAGCTCTCAGCAGCTGAAAATGTGAGAAATTACACGTTAGTATTTTTTGCCATCTAAAAGCTTGTCCAAAATAAACCAAATAAACCTTTCATATATTAATGTTTAAATCTAATGTTTTCGTATGTATTTCATACGGGTGAATTGTGGGAATCTGTGGAAAAGATTGAGGTATAGAAGCTTTATAGAGGTTTTCCCTTTCAGAGAGATCCAATTATTGGAAAGCTACCACTGTTGACTATAAAGGAATTTTTATTTATTTATTTATTTATTTTATATATATATAGGACTGCAATATAGACATCTTACCAGCGCAATCGGCGATGGCGGCAGCCACATCCTCGTCCTTAAGAATTCCAGCGAAGGCCATTTTTAGATTTTCTGCAAATCAACAAACGTCAGAAAAGTCCATTTAAATATCACAGTTAAAAGACATACACTTGACTTTTAGCATTTATCCTGCATACCATACTGGCATTAAATACTAAGGCTCACACTGTAGAAAATACAAGTCTACATAGTAAAAATCTCAGAGTCTTCATCAGAGTCTGAACAGAGAGCTGTACTGTTGCAGTGGCAACAAAATCTAATTATACATCACTTAACCATCACCGTGCACAGCATGATCTTCACACACATTACTCATATAAATCCTGGAGACATATGAACATTGTTGAATTTAACACAGATCTAGACATTTAAATTTATCTGTACGTTCTTAAAGCCGTTTCTTATCACAGCATGAATGAGAGAAGGCTAGCAAGCTCATCCTTCAGGCAGATAAAAATCCTTGACGAGATAATAGCTTAGAATAAAGAAGGCAGCCGTGTCCCGCAGAAGTAGATCCTTTTGCATCCACCAGCAAGTTTTTGCTCTTCTTTTCATAATGTGTATTCCATGTTGAAAGATGGCGAGATGAGTGTGTAGTGATGGGCCTCACCTTTGGTGCTGCTGCTCTCTACAACAGATGTGGCAGGTGGCGTGGCTTGAGAGTGCCTTCTCCCGCATTTATACTCTTGTCTCAAGCACTGTAAAGGATACCATATGCTTAGGTTGGCAATAGTTTTGAAAAAAATGTGTCCAGTAGACATATAGGACTATTTATAGGTTTTCAAAATGGGTAATGTGCTAAGCTCTTTTGCGAAACACAATATTTTACCACGAGCTCCTGTTGTGGAGGCATCATTTATTCATATTTATTTTAGAGTCATTTTCTTCATTTCATCATATTCGTTTTTCACATTCTAATGTGTGTCTGAAACAATAATCCAATCACGGATAAAATGTGTAGAGAAATCTTAAAAATGTAATGCCTGCAACACACAGCTGACTCAAAACAAATATGAATGTGAGCTAAATGCAGATAGATAGATAGATAGATAGATAGATAGATAGATAGATAGATAGATAGATAGATAGATAGATAGATAGATAGATAGATAGATAGATAGATAGATAGATAGATAGATAGATAGATAGATAGATAGTAATTAAATAATATCGTATTAAATAATATCGTATTAAATAATATCGTATTAAATAATATAGTATTAAATAATAGTAATTAAATTAAATCAATATGAATAATATGATGAATGTGTCTAATACAAAAGCAAACTTTTATTTACTTTCTGCACTCATATATAATCTATAATGTTTATTACTCATTATTTCATTGTGTCAGTGTGTCTGCTAAATGCTATAACTGTAAATGTGTCACATCACTCAACATGCGTTCATAATTTTACAAGCAAGCTTATACAAATAACTCCTAAATAGGCACAAGTGTTTCTGCCTGTAACTGAGCTTCTATATGTTTCATATTACAGGAATTTTCACTTTCTAACTCCTGTGTCAGATGGCAGGCCTGAAATGGATCTGCTCTCCAGAATGGTCAAGAGATATGAGAGAAATTCTTTATTGCTGTTTCATTACTTTTGCCTGGTGTGTGTGTGTGTGTGTGTAGATACTATGTTTTCTTTCAAGTTCATTTCAAATGTTTTATTCTATGGTCAGAGAAAAATCACTCACAATCTGTATCTGATCACCTGGCATACGGTGAGAGTAAAACTCTGAGAAATGTTTTTTTTTCTTCTCATGTGTGGCTGAAGACAAATTAAATTACAATGCCTCAATTAGACTTTCATAAAACCTTTTTAATTTTTTTAATTCATTAACATGTCATAGATTTTCAAACCAAGCAGAACAGTGACATTGTAAAATATAAAGTACACGACTTCTATATTATTATTATTGATATAATAAAGTTATCATTAAATTAAGTATATAATATTATTATAGAAACTGATTATGAATTAAAAAAAAAAACTTTATATAAGATTTAATATACATTTCCTGTCGCAAAGTAAACATTCAGCAGTGTTTCTTTCTCCGGTGTTGTTTGGCAGATTTAAGCTCAGGAATCATTCACAAGAGCTGAGAATTCTGAGGGAAACAAATTTTATTATCACTTAAGATATAAGTATCAATTAAAGGGTATAAAATATAATAGTTATTTGAACTTACCTTCCCAGCCAATTTTTCCATCCCCATCCATATCTCCAGCCACAAGGAAGGCCTTCATCTCAGCTGCGGTGAGAGCCCGTGCGCCCTTTGAGAAATTCTGCAGGAATAATCTAGAGGGAAAGCAGAAAGCAGTGTAATTATTATTAGCAGTGTAATTATTATTATTATTATTATTATTATTATTATTATTATTATTATTATTATTATTATTATTATTATTATTAATTATTAGTGATGAAAATGTAAATATACTCAACTGTAGCTCATCTTGCTCAATAAATCCACTCTTGTCCTGGTCAAGCATTCTAAAAACTTTCTCTATCTCAGATGGAGACTTCTTGGAGAGACCCAGGGTCGCAAAAAATGTCTTTGGACTAAAGGAGTCTTTTGCTGAATTATGGAAATTGTAAATTAGAAATTCAGAACCACAAAGGCACAAGTAATATGTAAACACATATGTTTGGCTATCTGTGTTTCTTAAAGTCTAATGATCGAAGCATTAATCATTAGAAAAAATGAAAACATTGATACAAGCGAATAAAAAAAAATTATTTTGGCCTTACCTTTGCAAGCATTGATGGCAGAAGAAATATCAGACGCAGCAAGAAAGTCTGTAAATGCCATCTTCGGTAAAGCAAGGAGAATTACTGAAGCTCTGTCTATCTGCTATATGGCAAGAGAAAGTATTGTGCTGGTTAGTATATGTCAGAAACCACCAGTGCCTCTGTGTCAACTGCACCTGAACCCTTTATGCCACCTGACCTGTAACAGCACTGAACAACACTAGAGACTAAACTGCCTTGAATAAAATAGCAGAAACGCACAGAACTGTCTTATTTGATCGTCTATGTGACACGTTTAGTGAAGCGATTGCACTATTGCATTTTTATGTATTAAAATATGTAAGCGTTATAGATTTGAATTTAAGTAATAAATTCAGATTTGATTTGATTGATTTGATTAGATTTACTATGTATATAGATTCATTTTATAAAAAATAATTAGAAAAATGTAAGGGAAAAATAAGAAAACATTTATCTGAGTAGCCAGGTTGTGGCCATGTTCAGTATGAACCAATCTCATGATAAAAGCATTATCATTATTATTATAAAGCTGCCATCAATGAAATGATGCTGAATAATCCCCAAAAACAATAAGCTGTTTTTGCTGATCTTCTTGATTTCATCTGCTGAAGCCAGGGTCGGCAAAGGGCTTCCAAAGCATGCACAGTATCTCAATTACTGAAATATATATTGGTCACGAGAGAGGTATAAAAGAGTTTCCAAAACTTTACCATGGAACCCTGTATAAGCCATCATCAACAAATAAAGAAAACAGAGCACCACAGTGACACCACCATAAACAGGGCATCCTTCTAAAAATTTATAAAAGGACAAGACCAACACTTACCAGAGAGGCTGCCAAGAGATCTACAGAAACATTAAAGGAGTTACCAATTACTCTCTACATGTGACAACAATCTCTCATATTCTTCACATGTCAGGGCTATGGGGTAGCTAGACAGAAAACCCTTTCTCATAGAAATTCCCAAGAAAGATTGGGAAAATATTGGAAAGTCTAGATGTATCCTGCTGATCCATGCTCTCGAAAAAGACCGAATAGTGTAATATAATCAAAAGGTTCTTTAACACTATTAGTATTAGCTTAGATTTTTCTTTAAAAGGTTTTTGTTTTCACTTAATTTTTCACAATGAGGGTGGAAAACATTCTGAGATCTGACACTGACTTTGTGGTTCATTCATTTAAAGCTGAATGTTTTCATAAACATCCTGTTATTGCTAAGTTGTCAAGACGGGGCTTTTTCAGTACACCAAGATGATTTCATTACAGTCAGCTAAGAGAGTCTCTGTGAGGCTTAAGAGTGTACAATTATAGTAAAAAAAAAAAAAAAAAAAAAAGAAAGGATTTTTTTTCCACACACACAATGCACTACAGGAAGGATTTTGTTAGCAATTTGTCACTGTTATATATCTTGAAAGTCATCAGACATTCTGACCAAACTTCTGATATGAGGAGGTTTAACACTTAACCCATATATCTTCATGCTATATCTCTATATTTTATGTCTCTTGTTTTCACCTCTTGGACTTGACTTGTCTTTTCAAGTCAAGCTAAGAGATAGTCACTTTGAATAGTGTGTGTTTGGACCCTGCACATGAGTGTGCGTGTACGTCTGCATGTGCAACAGGTTGAGGGGCTTCTCCTGTGTTCTGCTGTGACGTGAGCTCCGTTTCCTCCACAGGCTCTTTTCCTCAGGATGGACGCTTGCATGCTGGTGTGTGCTGCCAGCCAGCAATGACAAAAACATCCTCCCAGCCTGCTACCTGCCCCTGTGGCCTTGTTCCTCTCCGTACACATTCTCTTGTTTGCAGGAAGGCCAGGTTTCCTGTGTGACAGGGATTGGTGGGGGCTGGAGTCCATATTTTGTCTTACACACTTAGTTTTGCATCTTTTGTTCTCCATTTCAACACTTATATACACAGGTGGTTTTCAACAAACTCAGCTACATAGGATTGTACAATGGGTTTATTCAGTGTGGCTGTGTCTTATGGTGAGTCTTACAATTATATCTGTTGTCTGCAGGGGTCTTATCCAGAAAACTGGTGTCACTTGAGGTCTTTATTCTAGCCAAACTGGAGTACACCTATTTTCTTGGTCTTCAGTGGACTATTATGTTGTTTCTCTTCAGCTAGAATAAATACCTGGAGCCACAAAGGGCATTCACAGATAAGATTTATTACATTTATTTCTGTAGTGGTGCGATATTGCTCTGTGATAACGTATGGTAACATTTTGTCCTGTGTTGTATTTAGTTTTTCAAAATTATTAATGATCATCTCTTACAGCATTTCCATGTGGGTATATTTGTATGTTCTTATTGTTGTCGGACAATACGATTTATCTCAGTATCTGGTTTATATATTGATGATGGTTGATGCACTATAAGCCTTGTAATAATCTTTTGCTAATAACTGGCAGGTATTCAGTGTGTCATAATGTGTGGACACTCAATATACATGTGGTTCTTAGTTTATCAAAAATATTTATATTATTATGTCATTTACATCAGAATATGTCATAATTTTTTTTACAGCTGAAGCTTTAAAGCTATGGTTTAAATTGAACACATATATATTATATGGGTCTAGTAGCAATACACGTATGTTCAGTGGTTGTTCATTTTTGGTTAATTGCATGGAGAAGGCCTTTCTTTCTTTCTTTCTTTCTTTCTTTCTTTCTTTCTTTCTTTCTTTCTTTCTTTCTTTCTTTCTTTCTTTCTTTCTTTCTTTCTTTCTCTCTTTCTCTCTTTCTTTCTTTCTTTCTTTCTTTCTTTCTTTCTTTCTTTCTTTCTTTCTTTCTTTCTTTCTTTCTTTCTCCCTTTCTTTCTTTCTTTCTTTCTTTCTTTCTTTCTTTCTTTCTTTCTTTCTTTCTTTCTTTCTTTCTTTCTTTCTTTCTTTCTTTTCTTTCTTTCCTTCTTTCTTTCTTTCTTTCTTTCTTTCTTTTCTGATAATGAAATAGCCAAAGAAATGAAATAGTATTCAGTGCACTGATATGTGAGTGTTGTGTTAAAATGACTGTATTCTCTAATTCCTACACATGTTCGTGATATCTCTAAAGCATTCTCTGGAATCCAACCACTAATCTTCTCCTGATGGATCGACACCATTTACACTGTACAGAACCTTTGCTTGCCCTTGATGCTTTAATGACATTGTCATTGGAAATTTGATCAGAGCAGTTTTTGTGTTATCTAACAAATCATGTTGAAAATGCTCTACTCATTAGGAAAGGATCTTCACTATTCCCGAGGTCTGAGACCGTGGTCCCTGTTTTCCCGGGCTCAATTTCAGCTCTGGCTATTTCCAGCTAACCAGCTGTGATGGAAGCATGTCAGCAGGACTCTTGGGTTTAGCCCAAACAGGGTGCTCAGTTTTATTTGTTCTCTGACATCCGTCATTCAACACCCTATTGCAGTTGTGAGTAAAGAGATCACTAAATGTAAATCTAAAAGTCAAACTGGTTATCACATTTTAAGTTTTTTTTATATATTTTTTTTAGCTTTCTTTCCTGTTATGTAATCAAAGAGGTGAAACATATCATGCATCTGAGTGCCTATGCAATCTCTTCTTCTCTCATATCTCCTATGTGTTCTGAGGAGTAAAGGACACAAAGACACTGCAGTTCATTCTATTAGCATGTTCGATCCTTTAACATGCTCCACAATGCAGTGAAGTGCTTCGTATGATGGGCTCAGACAGGGCTAAAGCTGTTGTGTAATATCTTGTAGTCAGTCACTTTCTCCAGCACATGGTTTACCAGAGATGGTCAACCTCAGCTTGTGGATCAGGTATCCTCTACCTCGGCAACAAGTCTGTTGGCACCTTTACACAGGCAGAAAATAGAGAAGCCAGCACAGGGGGCAATTCCCTGTCTTTCTGCTGCCATGTTAGCATATAAAATAGATCTTTTAGGTGATTTCATTTAAATTCTGAAAATGAGCAAATATTAGACAAGTATAGTATTAAAAGCGACTTCTGAAAATGTAGCAAGAAATATAGAATAAGGGCATCGCTCACCAAATACATTTTCTGAAATCGTACAGTTGATATGGCTAGGTCAGCTAAAATGTGATCTAGTTTGGGAAACCCTTTGAAAGTTCCTCCATTTTTAGGGGCCAAGTAGATTTAGTGGACAAGGTGTTGACAATCCTGGGTGTTAAATGAGACAGCAAATACAAACCCAAGAGACTGCAGCCACTGAAGCTCTACATAGCACCTGGTTGTGACAATTAAATAGTTTTTACCCTCTTGAATCTATGTGGTTCTTTGAGAATTTGAGTAATATTGGATTTTCTTGATGGAATTCTTGACTAATGTTTGGGTTGTATGAAATCTAAAAAAAACCCATTCATTTCCGATCTGGCAAAAAATACTGCTAATGGGTTTGTAGACAAAGTGACGAATAGTACACCTGACTGGCTCTGTGTGTTTTGGATTGAAATATAGAGAGTGCAACTGGAGTAGGGTGCTACCCAGTGTGCCAGTTGGGGTTTCCCTGAGCAGACACTGGCCTCTCTATGGGCTTACGGCATGTGCTGGACAGACTTGATCCTTAACACTTGATCCTTCCTGCTTGACTATCAAACCTCATTTTTACATTTCAGCTTATTAACCTTTGTCATCTCATTTATCACAGATGAAAATTCCTAGTTGTGAGGGGTGGTGAAAGGGAAATGGGGGCAGCTCTTTGTTGGCTCTGTCTCTGCTCATGTGAGTGAGATGTCTGCCAGACTTGCCTGGTCTTTTTAATGACCATGTTAACTCATCCCATCTGTAAACACTACAGAGAAAAGGAAACACATTAAATTCCTCACAGCTGCCCAGCCAGCTCCCATGGGGGTCACAGAGAACAGGTCAAGTACGGTACTGCCCATCATTGACACTCCTTTTACACGATTAGTTATCCTGATTAACAATTACTGCCGAATATTTCACTGAAAGTTTACATTAAAATGTATTAAAATCAACATTATACCTAAAAGATAAATAAATTAATAAATAAAATCCCTCCATTTGAGACATCTAGCTTTTTTAAGTTTATTGTGTATGACCTTAAACTTTGACACGTTTCCAGTAGTTTAACATCCACACTTCTACTCTTATGCCGCTGTAAGAAATCTTAAAAAGATCCTATAGCTGCTTCAATTCTGTAGTGTAGGAGAGATGCTTTTCTGCTCATCATGGTTATAGTGAGTGTTTATTTGAGTCTGTCAGTTCAAACCAGTCATCAGTATGAACTTCAACATCTGCCCTGGCCAGCTCAATCACCTGACTTAAAAATCATCAAACCAATGTGGGAAATCTTGAAATTTTGAGAAGCGTGAGAAGCCGGTTCCCTGCTCCAACCTCTCTGAAGCAACTAGAAGATGTTTTGCTGGAAACATAATACAAAATTCCAATAGAAGGTATTCTGATGGATCTATTCCAAGAAGGTTGGAAGCTGTATTTAATGTCCAAAGGTCCAACACCTTATAAATAAAGAGAAATAACATATTAGTGTTTACATTATATATATGAGAGCAAAGCATTGCTCTCTTAAAGCCTCTATTTTGGCATTAACGATATTTTGACGGCAGGGTGATCCTTGTGATAGTCGCACTTACCCTTGACGTTTCCCCTGCTTGTTTCTCTGTTCTCTGTGTTCCTTTACATTATCCTATCAGACACTAGAAACTTCTGAACCCATTTTGCGTTATTTTTCTTCTCTTTCTTTTGCCTTCATAGGAGAATTCCGGTGTGGACTTGTGAGGATCTGCACTATTTCACGTTTACAACATTAGGTAATATATGTTTGCTATTTATAGCCACATGGTTGTTGATCATTTTACTCACATTCATTCACATTTACTCACAATCATTTTACAAACACATTCACTTGTACAGGTATTGTAGTAAAAGAGTTATTATTGACATCCATTCAGCAATGAACTTAAAACACAATATCTGTATTTTATGTGAATTTGTTGATTCAAAAGTTTTATCAGGGTAAGTGCTTAGCCATGTGAGCCATAGTACCAGGAAAAGCAGAAACGTATAGAGTGGAAGGAGCCTCGCTTGGATTCGTTCTCAGAGGACAGTCATCCCTTATTTAGACTGTTCAGATGTTCATTGGCAGACTCTGTGCCAACTCAGCCTGATCTCATTTCTAAATCCTAAGCCTGGATGGCTTAGGACTGAACATCAAAAGTACATAAACAGTTCACATTTGATGCTCTTTGCAATCTCGGATTCACTTTAGCCACTTTTGAGTTTAGAGTTTTTTGTTAATTTACATGAAATTTAACGAATGTGGATTCAAGGTATTTATTTAAATATCCTCACGGGTAAATGTATTGTATTAAATGTTGATTAAATGTGTAATCAACGGTGGTACTGCTTGTACTTTTCACTGTCTATACAGCTCTGACGTGTAGGCTACCCTCTTGACGTTTCCAAAAAAAGGTGTCAGTAGTTGAAGGGGATATCTCGTTCTTGTCCCTTATTCAGAATGCAGTGAGGCACCAGACGAGCAGGGCTGAGGTAGTGGTACACAGCTCTCAGCACCACTGGCTCTATTTTGCATGCTCAGAATAAGCCCAATAGCATCCAATTACACAGCTCTCATGAATTGTTTGGTGTCAACTGTTGGAGGGATATGATGATTCTGCTCTTCTTGTGTAAAAAGATATATCGATGTTCCTGTCCACTTTTTTTGTGAGCATATTTTGTCCGTGTGCTCAATCGGTGGTGACAGCAAGTCAAACAGATTTAAAATAATGAGGCTTTCCCCTTTTTGGTGGTAGAGTCGCATTGCTTTCAAGCTTACAAGGGCTTACTTCGCCCATGATATCCTCGCATGATCCTGTGTCACTTATGTTGCAAAACTCTTTGGGATTGGTGCAGCACTTGGTTACAGTATGCTGGTTTTTGCTGTATGCCACTGATGAGTTTCAGTTAACGCGGAAGGAGTACAGTGCACCGGGTGGGAATCTATGACATGTAAAAACAATTCATGAGAGCAGTGTAATTGGATAAGTTATGATAGTGAAAATAGCTTGTGTAGGTTAGTGGAGAAGGCCGTACTATTTGAATCGCCACATTAAAGATTTGGCTCTGGTTTCATTCTCTTAAAGAGCCTTGTGAGGGAAATGGGTATTGGAGGGACTAATATAAGTATGTGTGTGTGTGTGTGTGTGTGTGTGTGTATTTGGGTTTTTATTGGGACACATTCTAACCTCTGGGGTTAATACGCATACATCAGTAGGTGTCCATATCAGGTGTTAGAAGGCCACAAATGATGAAGAAGGAGATGGAACTCTTAGATGGAATAAAATTATTATTAATCAGTAGCAGAGCTTACTATAACTGAAGAACAAGAGCTTTACCTTCACCAAGGTAGACAAACTGTATATATTAAAAAAAAAAAAAAATCACATTTGTTTATAGGTTTATAACATCACATTGGTTTATAGGATTCCCAGTCAGCACTGGGAATAATAATATTTTTTTATATTTATTATGATGATTCGTATTTTAATCTGCACACATTTTCAAAGCATGTGGTCTACCTTAGCAGACAATATTTATTAATTATGTAATAATAATTCATTCATGGAACATCTTGAATTTCACATCTCTCTCTCTCTCTCTCTCTCTCTCTCTCTATTCCTTTTAGGGATAAATTTCTCAACTGATTTTTGCCCACTCTACAGTATATGTAGTGCTGCCAAGTCAAGTGGAAAAAGTGTCAAATGTCTGTCCATTCATCTTCATCAGGGGTCCTCTGTGAAACCAGACAGGAGCAAACCATAGAAACCCAACTGCAAGGAAACATGAGCCCCCTCTTCCTTCTCACCATGTGCCTGAATGAGATACCATATGCAACTTTATTCAGTGTAGATCTGTGAGCAAGCATGTGTAGAGTGTCTGAGTGTGAGTGTGTGTGAGCAAACATGCGCTGTCCACAGGGAACAATATCCTGGTGCTGATGAGTGTGACGAGGAAAACTCCAGCATCAGTGATTTTGTTGCCAGAGGAGCGTCACAACCACTATGGCCATCCTCTCAGTCCAACTCAGTGCTGAAGAGCTTTCTGCATAAAGACCAAGACACATTAACAAGAGTTTTGTCCACATCATACACACGGAGATTGTCTGCATTGAACAGAAACAAGCTTCTTCACTCACTCCCTGTTTCTCGTATATTAAACGGTACGAATGGAGTTAATTGTCATTCTTGCACATGACCACTAGTGGGCACTACATTACTTAAGCTGTACTCTCAATGATGGACTCAAGAGGGCATTGAAGTTCTCTACTAACCTGTGTTTTAGCACCCTTAATTATGTCTATTCTTTACAGTCTGATGAGACAGTAAAATTACATGATTAGTCCTGAAATTTACCAGCATATTGGCTGCATTTCATAAAAACCATAAAAACCAGCATATTGGCTGCATTTGATAGGATGCATCTGTCCTTGATCAGCATTTTCTCAGCTTCTTCTGATTTTTGTTGTTTGTTGTTTTTTTGTTGTTTGTTTCTCTCATGTTCAAACAATTCCTGACCAATTTTTGCACTGTAGGTGCTGTATCCTGCTAAACAGGCTACTTCCATTAGGGATTAAAGTTGCCATGATGGGGTGCATTTGGCCTGCAACCATGTTTAGGTAAAATGTTCCAGCAAAATATTGTCCGAGAATCACATCACTTCTTCCCATAGTGCATCCTCGTCCCATCTCTTCCCCAAGTAAATTGCCATTTACATGATGCAAAAGAAAACATGATTCATCAGACCAGGATACCTTCTTCAGTTGGTCCATGGTCCAGTTCTGATGCTCACGTGCCCATTGTGGGTGCTTCTGTAATGGACCAATGTGTGCTACACAGAAGTTTTTCTGTGGCACTGGAGCAGACTTCGCTCTCCTTGGAGATGAATAGTGAATGCATTTTAAAAAGCAAGGAAGGAAAGAAGCCACTGGAGAGCAAACAACTAGGCAGATATCATAACTGATGTAAACGCCTGACTTACTTGTATTTAATTTTTTATAACCATTACTTGTCAGTACTAAGCAGCTAGATCAGTCGAAAGATGAATTTGTATACAAAAGCAGATTAACTGCTCAGCCTAAGGAATCACTAAATCTCTAAAGTGGATATTGAACACTGACTGATACCATAAAAAACTTACTGCTATTACTCAATCAGGCTGTTCTAGCATGGATAAATCAATCATGCGACTTAAATTGCAATTAACTTGGCTAAAATATTGTTATCAACAAAATTGAATTTTAGATGATAATAATTTGCTCAATTAATAGTCTCTTGACATACAAGGAGGGGCTTGAAATCAAATCAGGTAACCAGTAACCAGTAGTACACTCCCAGTACATTGCCTTGTGTAAGTATTCACCCCCTTGGGCCTTTCTATATTTATAGTGTTGCAATCAGGACCTGAAATGGACTTAATCTAGATTTTATATCATGAGCGTACACAAAATGAGAGAAATAAGATAAGAGAGATAAGAGAAAATAAGGGAGAAATAGAGAAAAAAGAAAGAAATGAACTATTCACGGTACTTACATTTTTGCTGAGTCTCCAACATATAGAGATTTGATATGGTTTTTTTGTGAACAGCTTTTGCCATTTGAGCTGTTGACCTATCCAGTTTCTTCAGCCTTTCCCTGGGCCTCCTGGTGTAGATTTGTGACATATAATCCCAATTAAATCTATTTCAGTTCCAGGTCACAGTTTCTTTTTGACGTTACATAAACTAAACATTAACTAACTACATTACAAGGCATCACTAACTGTAGTCTATCTGTTACAATAAATAACTTCTATCACATCCATAGCCTGAATGAACCCCAGTGATATACCAGCACTTACTGTAGTTTAAATCCATTACTTAATCTCATGAATGTTTGCTGGTCATATACAAGACAAATGCTACATAGTTTGCTAATTAATTAATCAGAGGTAAAATATCATATAAATGACAAAGATTTACCATTAGCTAGAATCTGATTTGCTGCTTAGACTTTAGTTTAGTTAGCTTATCAACAAATCCTGGTGGCACACTGTTAGCTACAGGATCCAGTGCATTGACAATGTATTTTATTCATTTATTAATGTGATTAGATGCTTTGAACTGAAATATACACCGATCAGGCATAACATTATGGCCACCTTCCTAATTTTGTGTTGGTCCCCCTTTTGCTGCCAAAACAGCCCTGACCCATCAAGGCATGGACTCCACTAGATCCCTGAAGGTGTGCTGTGGTATCTGGCACCAAGATGTTAGCAGAAGATCCTTTAAGTCCTATAAGTTGCATGGTTTGGTCTCCACTTAAAAAACACTTACAAGACGTAAAGGACTTAGAGGACTTAAAAGATATTTTTGATAGACACTGACCACTGCAGACTGGAAACACCCCACAAGAGCTGCAGTTTTTGAGATGCTCTGATCCAATCGTCTAGCCATCACAATTTGGCCCTTGTCAAACTCACTCAAATCCTTACGCTTGGCCATTTTTCCTGCTTCTAACACATCAACTTGAGGACAAAATGTTCACTTGCTGTCTAATATATCCCACCCACTAACAGGTGCCATGATGAGGAGATAATCAGTGTTATTCACTTCACCTCTCACTGCTCATAATGTTATGCCTGATCGGTGTAAACAAAATGAGTAGGAGTCTGTTCAAGTTCTGCACAGTGTCCAGTCAGTGTCTAGATGAGAGAAGAAGAAACCCTAGGATTTGTAACCAGCACTTTGAAGGTCTAAATTAAAATGCAATGAGCAACAGGTTCTTGAAATTGTAATTAATTGAGAGCACATGAATTAAAATTCAGTAACAATCAAGTCAAGTATAAATATCCCAAAATAATATTTATGCATAGAATTGAAATGCAATTCCTCAAATATTTTCCATCCTGTCTGCTGCGTGAGTTACAGCTGTTCACAAAGATAACTGAAGATAAAACTGAGGTAGAACCAGTTATTCTTGACACTATCAACAAAATTAATAGGCACAACCTTCACCAGTCAAGGAAGGATCCAGAGGTTGACCTGAGTTTAGCTGAGAGTCAGCAGCTTTTGCAGTAAAGCTAGTTTGTATATGATAAATCTAGTCAGATTAGTCAATTTAGATTAATTTGTTCGTTAACTCTTAAGAGAGTGCATGTTCGAACCACTCCTATAATTTCATTTTGTGTGTGTGTGTGTGTGTTTGTAGGGCGTGGGGACTGAAAGGGTGTAAGCTAAAGACACCTGTTAGACAAAGAGATGTTAATCCACATGTCAGAAGCACAGGAGATTAGGTCTGCCCGCCCAGAAGCCTGTGTGTGTGTGTGTGTGTGTGTATATGTGCCCAGACAAACGTCTCTCTGAAGAGGCATTATAAAATCTCTATCTTCTAGTACAGCCTCTACTCTGCCCAGTGTTTTTTAGGCATGTGTACATTTATATGTGTCTGCATGTGTATTGCTTCTCTGACTTCGTCACAGCACCAACTGAGTCATCGTTCTGTATGCTGTCTGAGTCACCCATTTCAGGGTTGCCTAGTGACCATGGCAGGGGAAAATGTTTCCTTTTGCGTAGTTGCTGATGCTTGGTACCAATATTTATACAAGATCGCTCTGAGAGAGCAGGAGAAAACCATAGATGCTCTCCGACAGGATGAGTGTTCTTCCATGCAGGAAAAAAAAAGGGGCTTACTGACTAATTTTGTCATTTTCTGACTTTTGAGAGTAACTTAATCTGGTCCTTGGTGCTTCATGGAAGTAATGTTGACCAGAAGAGGATTTGCAATACAATCTCTCAGGAGGTCACTGGGCACTGATTACTGATAAATTCTGGTAGCAGAAATTCGTTAAGCCTCTGTTGAGTGTCCTCAAGACAGAATGGATCAGTATTAAGATCTATAGAACAAAGTTTTTGCACCAGTGAGCACATCAGATATTCTACACATCCAACCTTGTGCTAAATATGTTTAGGTATATTGATGCATTTACATTTCTGTCATTTAGCAGACACCCTTATCCAGAGAAACTTACATTTTTATCAAATTTTATACAACTAAGCTATTGAGGGTTAAAGGCCTTGCTCGGAAGCCCAGCAGTGGCAGCTTGGTGGACGTGGGATTTGAACTCACAACCAGAAGTCCAACACCTTAACCACTAAGCTACCACATCCCCTCCTTCACTACCCATTCCTAAAAATCTGGGTATGCTACAGGATAAAATACTTCAATTATGTCAATATCTGTATATATACTATTTGAAGTGTGGTTTAACTATTTTTTTAGGCTACTACATACAAATGCTGCTTAATCTGCTCAACATCATCAAATGAAATCTTTCCATTTAGACCACAGCAATATACTAATAGTAGTGCTAACATGCTAGAATAAATAAAACATGTCTGTCTCATATATATATATATATATATATATATATATATATATATGTATGTACTAGATATCCTTCTATTATATTTCTCATTATATCTACACTCTCATTGTGTAAAATATTAGTGGTTTGCCCAGCATAATAAAGATTTATATAATTTACACATACATCAATTTATACATATAATCGACCCTAATGGACTTTTCTACAGGGATCCACTTAACCATGGCATATGCACAGGGTTTGCTATGTGGTATAAAGCTTCTGATAATTATCTACAGCACATAGCCACTGGGCTTCTGAATATTTTAAATAAGTGTGTGGTAACTGGACAACGCATTTGTGTTCAAGGGAAAGAGGGACAGAGGAGAGAGAGAGAGAGAGAGAGAGAGAGAGAGAGATGCTTTAATGATTTTAGTTGATGCATTTCACGGTCATCCAGCTTAGGCCTGCTGACATAACAGGCCATTATTATTTTCCTCTCATTTGGGTAGCTTCTGGCTCATGGAAAAAGTGACTTATCTACCTCATCCACCTTTTATGACGGTGCATGAGGCAGGCTTTAATGCCTTGGTTCCTGGCTGATCTCTTGTCCTCTGAGACCAGAAGAGGTGTAATGATGTCAGAGGCAGTATGACATCAATGGCTGGCCCATGGAGCATCTGTTATCATCAGAGTCATAACAGTCCAGCAGATGTAAGGGTTTGACTGCATGTAATTTATTGTTGCACACCATAAATCAGTGGTTCTTGTATTTTTGTCTTGTCTATTAGGATGAGTTTTAAATAAAAAATTAATTCTAATAACATTTAATTAACAATTAACATTTAATTGAAAAATGATTTTAAAAAATTGTCATTTTGAACAGCTAGTGAGTTTGTGGTATACTTTGTATCTGCTTGCCTTCACGTCTCTCTTGGGTGAAAAGTACAGGTGTAAGGCACACTTGTATAAAGGACCAGTATTTGGTTAGCTATTTTTAGTCTTGCCCTTGAAGCCTGCCAGCTGTGTGCTTTTTCTCCCGACAGCAAAGTCTAAACTTTAATTGTGTGTTTTTTCCTAAGTGAGTTATAAAATATTTGCTCAATGCTTTATCCTTGCTCTTAAGACAAAAACGGCTTTTTACACATCATTTACTTTGCTTGCCACAGACACTGGAAAGTAACACATAAAGATTTGCCAATGAGTAACTTGTTTACCAGAGATTATGGGAGGTACTTGAGACTAACTCCTGCAAACAGAACATGCAAATCAGAAACTCTTTCATATTTGCTCACTTCAGAACTACAGAAAATGCAATTATGTAAATTCTTTGGCCTTAAGTAAGCAGAGGGACGGAAGAGTCTTGGGGAAGATTGGTGTATATCTACATGTGCATGTACTGTATGTATATGTCTACCGAATGCATGAATTGCCGATGAATCAACTAGTCTTGACCTGCTGCCAGAGCGCTGTATCAGTACCAGAGCAACCGTGAATAAACCGTGTACTTGCATAAGACATGTTTCCATAGTCTCAGCAGTCAGACTAGGCTAGATTAAAAAGAGCAGACTGAGACTAGGAAGCCTTGGCACCAGTTTGAATGTTCAAACTGTGCACACCAAGGACATATTTGTGTGTGTGTGTGTGTGTGTTTATGGGGGAGACTGGACTGATAGCCTGTGAGAGCTCAGCAGGTGTGCACGACACATTTACCCCAGAAACATCCTTGAAATGCTCTCTCACGTTACACTTTATAAGAACGGGGACCTGTTTAATACGCGAAAACTCCTCTACTCTACAACTCATGGTTCCTAAGAATGAGAGACATTTAAGTTTACTCTTGATATGTACGACTGGATGCTCGGTAAATATTCAGTATACGTCTAGGTTTCACATTTACTTTACAGCTAACATCAAACAAGCATGTCTATGTTTGATTTCTTCATGTTTGATTAGCATTTGGAGTGTATTAAAAGGGTGGCTTCCATACTTCCAGTTTTACTGGTTTTCCAAACTGTGAGTAAATGTAATAAGCCTTTATTCCTTCATTTATTAGAAAAAAAAGGTGCTAAGCATACTCTGTGTAACACTTTGAATGTGAAATTCAAAGGACTGGGCAAACTTGATAAAGCTAATGGTAGATAAGTGCAGTAATGCTGCTGGGGTGAGTTTGCTTAAGGCAGCCACCATGGCATGAGCTGTGTAAACAAAAAGAAAGATGGTTACATAGATACATTTTTATTTATTTATTTATTTGACAATGATTTCATTCCTTACAGCTTTTGCACACACACACACACACACACCTCATTTGCCCAAATCATTCAAATTTATAACCGTTTCCTCGTGCGCCCCCCCGACACACGCGCGCGCCCCTGGCAAGCTACGGGACACCTCCCAAACCTCCTCGTGGAGTCAGAATAAGTGTGCCAACTATGATATCTGTACTGAAGAGTACTATGTTATTACACTATTTAGCTGGGCAATATGCGGATTCGGATGGTTCCGCAGATCTCTGCGCTCATTGGTGGAATCAATGCTACGTGGACATAAGACAGAAACAGGTAGCGCGCGCATGTGACCGTTACCGCTTCATTTCGTTAAGGAAAACGGTGACCGGTGGCTTAAAGCTCTCTGGTCTGAGAAAAAAACAACACTAACGAGCGTCTTATGAGTGCTCTTCATTAACTTTGGCTGTCAGAAGACTTTTGCAGCAGTTGTATAGTATACAATTCAGCTTCACGGTAAGACATCATTTATTTTTCTCTCATTAATCAATAAAAAGTTTATTCACAATGCAATGGACATGTAGTGCTACACATATTTACATTACAATGTGTCAGGTCCAGTGCTTGCACATTCTGTATAATGCTACAAAATGTCTGATCAGAAAGGTGAAGGAGAACTTATCATGGCCATGTCCTTCATCTCCCTGAAGTCTCCTTTAAAAGCACAGCTCGAGCAAAACTGTCTTGTAGAGAATAAGATGGGTCTTGAATAGTGTGTGTCCTGAATGGAAGAATACTGAATCCTGGTGATGAGTCGTCTCAGTTCTCTCAGGATGTGTGTTGTTAAAGGCAATTCCCTTGACATTACCATAGAACAGTAAAAAGCCTGAGCACAAATTACAACTTAACTATTTTATTCATTTGAGGTTTATACTTTCAGTAGTAAAGGCACCAAACTGACAGTTTTGTGCATTTCTTACCCCGGCACGTGCATGTGGAGTACTAGCTTTAGCTTTATATATACACTCAAACATACATCATTGCCCATATTTATAAATATATTTAAAGGTATAATGTATTTCCATGTCCAACTGAATGATAAATTCTAAAGGCACCAAAGATAGGTGTACTGTATCTATTAAACTGGCAACTTAGTGTAGATGGAAAAAGCCAGCACTGTGCCTTGTTAACCACATAGTGTTTTTTTTCTCCTGTTTTATTAACCTATAATGATTTCTGAACACGTAGTCCTCCAAAACACTTTAATGGTGAGGTCAGTAATATATTAAATTAGTATATATCTATAAATATGAATATTTCTTTTAAATATTCATCAGAATTCTCTGTGAAAATGTACATGAATGAGACATGATGTCCAGCTGATGCTAAGCTGGTGCAGGCCATCAGACACTTTGCAAGTCAATATAAGTTCATAATATCTATATGATCAGTAAGCATATTTGCGCTCAGACACAGTTGAACACAGAGTCGTGTTTCTTTTACCTCAGGGCCTGCACGGTGGTGTGGGTGATTTAAGCATGAAGTCTAAAGGAAAGGGCTCAAAGAGGAGTAAGCATTCATGGGCTGAGCAGGAGCATGCTGACCTGCAGCTGGACGTAGAGCCTGGCTCAAGTGAACAGGAAGGATCTGAGGCCTCTCTGCCACTTGGGGCTTCGTGGCGGGCATCAGGAATCGAAGGCCATGTCAGAACGAGAATGGGCACAAGGCGTCGCCGATGCCAACACAGCAGCGCCAAGGAGCGTAACATGCGCCGGCTGGAAAGCAACGAGAGAGAGCGGCAGAGGATGCACAATCTGAACAATGCTTTTCAGGCCCTGCGGGAGGCCATTCCACATGTTCGTATGGACAAAAAGCTCTCCAAGATTGAGACTCTGACACTGGCCAAGAACTACATCAAAGCCTTAACCACCATCATCCTGGGCATGTCGGGTGCCCGCCTGCCTCACGTGGATGCTCAGCAGCACCCGGAGGATGAGAGCCACAAGGATCTTTCCAAGTACCTGGACCACATCCGCAGCCTAAGCCACAGCAGCTAACGCCACGGTTGCATCCAGACCACTGGAACGTACTAGTGAGACTGTGCAGTTCACCACGAAAGAGACACAGTGCTGGCTGCCAGTGCGGAACTTGAGACTGAAAATTTGGGCTCCGAGATGGACTTACAGAGGAAGCAAAAGTCCAATTTTGGTTTGAAAGATTATTTTGTGTTAAATAGTCTTCAATGCTGAACTGTATCCATTCCCACTGTGCCATAATGAGACAGACATCATTCGGGGGCCAATTAAAAAAGAAAAAAAAAAAGAACTGGCAATTAGAGACAATGTAATGTAATAACACACATAGTGAACTCTAGCCCTTGTCTACAGTGATGGGGATCTTGATACAGTAATGAAGAAAACCTTAAGGAGTATTTGAAGTCACATTTATTGAAAGGGCATAGGTCATGCATACATTAACACTGGGGAGTGTTTAAATGTACTTAACAAACACGGTTCATTTGTTGTCCCATAGTATAGCTTTTTACAGGAGGTAAAAATCTCCAAAGCCTATCAGACATATTTCATTGCGAGATGTCGACAGAAATATGGTGCAAACCTGTACAAGCCTTTTCTTTTTATTGACATAAAATTTCCCAGCAACAACATTCAAGTCGTTACATGGTTTTTATTTTTATTTATACGTACCTGCACATAATGCCCTAAAAACATGCTTTGAGACAAGACCACATTTCACCTGCCAGCATATAAGTCCCATTACAATAACAACGATCATACATTAGCACTGGCCATAATGAAAGTCTAAAAATAAAAATACTCCAAGATCTCATTTGTGCTGCCTCTGGAACAATACAGATAGTCCCTCTGTTATTTATTTCAATGAAACATACGCTCTGAATTTTAAAAGCTTTGGGATTCCTGAGAAAAGAAAAACACCCCCTCCCCCTCCCATCATTGTCTAAATGCGAAGTATTGCACAAGTATTGATGAGACCACTACAGCGAGCTTACAGATAACGGCCAACTGAATGTATGATGATTTATTGTCCTAGCAGCCAGCTGACACTTCGTCTTAAAGTTTGTCAAGAACAGAATGTTACTCCGGTTTTAATGTCAAGTGTTCAGTAGGAAAACAAACTGTTGTCAGCAGTCAATGAATTTGTATGATTATATATTCTGACTTATCACTTTGTGTTTTTTCCTGTTGGTGAAATGGCCTTGTCTGTAACAATGTGTGTGCTTTGTTTGCGATGTCTGCAACTGTAAAGTACCTTGTCGAGCCTACATCAAGCTCTGAACACACTGTATTATTTGCTACTAAAATCGAATAAAGAAACCAAACAAAAAAACCCAAGACCAAACACGTGTATCCATAGACAAATAAATAAATAAATAAACAAACAAATAAATAAATAAAATCAAATACAGTTAAGACCTACTATACAAAATAACCATGTAAAAAGTCTATTTTTAAACATTTTTAGAAATATTCTAACCAGTGTGATAGCATGGGAGCTCCTCCTACTGGTATGAAGGAATGATCAGATGTGTCAGTGCTGAGAGATGAAGGTTAGACAGAAATTCAGAAGCTTAAGAGCATGAGTGTCAATTCCACCACACATTAGCTACATGGCTCGAAGGGAAAGGGAGGGTTGCTACACCAGGGTGTACAGCAGGGGATGGAGAAGGTGAGGTGGAAGGCAAAGGGTTACGTTGCTAACAGCCCACAGTGTTGCCGTTCATTTCTGGCGGCTGCGAGCCACGTAGCGTCGTGCCACTGTTCCTGTTGTCGGTCACAGATGGCATGCGGATACGAGGGGCCTCCAAGGCATTGCCTCTCACCGAGATGTGGTCCCAACCACCCTGTATTTAGAGATGGGAAGTTTTGGCTCAGCAGAAAAACGGCTAAACATTTTTAAAAATGTGCTACGTCACTAAAGACAGACTCACCCCGATACCATAGTCCCATGACTGTCCTTTAGGCTCCAGGGGCTGCACACCGAGCCTGCGGCATACGGTACCACAGCTCAGACTGTGGCTGCCCTGGACCTTATCAGCAATGATCCACACCTGAAAACAGGGACACCTGGCTATACAAGTGCTACTGAACTAAAAACATGATTTTTAAATGCATAACCCTTCTTAGACAGCTGTTTCTTTTGAACAATATTAGAGAGAATATATAGACGTTAAATTCTATGGCTCAGACTGTAGTTTTGAATAATACAAAAGATTTACATTTTATACATTTTATAAAGGAGTCTCTAGTGTCAGTATATTTACCTTATTCATTTCAAGAGAGAAAGAAAAGAGGGGCAAGAAGCCTTTATGATCTCCACACATACATTATAGCACAGTGGAATTCTTTTCTTTGCATATCCCAGCTGAGGAAGTTGGGGTCAGAGCACAGGGGCAGCTATGATACAGCGCCCCTGGAGCAGAGAGGGTTAAGGGCCTTGCTTAATTGCCCAACAGTGGAGCTTGGTGGTGCTGGGGCTTGAACCCCAACCTTCCAGAGCCTTAACCACTTGAGCCACCAGAGAGGATTGTTTCTAGTTACTGCAACATAAGTGTTAACAGGAATCTCATGGACGTGATGAAATGAAACGTAACTATAAAATATTAAAAAGCACAAACAAATAATAATAAAATATATAAATAACCTGCTTTGGCTGGTAAGTGACATTTTCTTTAATAGATCTTTTGCAACCCAAATATACAGCATGCATGTTTATGTCTGTAAAACATTTTCAGGAAACAGATTCCAGATATGATATATAAATTATCATTGAATTGAAACTTTTTAAAATTGAACAAAACCTTGACTGTTATAAACTATATTGCCAAAAAAGTTCTAAACAGCTGACCATCACACCAAAATGTGGTTCTTCCTCAAGCTAAAGTTGGAAGCATACAATTCTATAGAATGGCTCTGTATGCTGTAGCATTACAAGTTCCACTGAAATGGAAACTAAGAGGCACAAACATTCTAGCATGACAATGCCTCTGTACACAAAATGATGTCCTTAAACACATGGCATGCCAAGGTTGGAATTGGAAGAACTTGAGTGTTCTGCACAAAGCCCTGAGCTCAACCCCAATGAAAAGCTTTAAACACTAGACCTCCACACAAGACATCAGTGCCTTGATCTAACTAATACTCTATGGTTGAATGAACACAAATCCCCACAAGCCACGCTCCAAAATCTGGTGGAAAGTCTTTGCAGATGAATGGAGGTTATTAGGACAGCAAAAGGGGACTAAATCTGGACGTTTACGACTCTCAACTGGCTCAGATACGTACAGGCTGCTGATGTCAAACTGTGACAAAGCCAAGCTTGCATATTTGTATTTAGTAATCTGCTACTGTTATCTATGGTATTGCACAGTTATTCAGTAGTAGCTATGTAATATCTGTGAACGCAGGTTAACCTACTGTTCTGCCATGTCAGTCATTTCCCTAATTCGGTGAACCGATGACCAATGACGCCAGTTTGGACTGTGAGTCAGGGTCATGGTGACCCCCTGGCCTTTTGAAGGGTGATAACACTGGGTTGGGAGTACAACACCACGCATCATGCATCTTTATAAGTGTTCTAAAATACACACTATCCAACTGATTTTCTGTTCAGTGACACAAAGCAGCAACTATGTAACTGCACATACCTGGTCCAGTGGCCCCACAGACACTTTGCGAACGTTATTTGAGATGTGCTCCCATGATGAACCCTGAGGGTAACTGGGTGTCACACCATGTCGATACCACAGGTTTCCTGTACATACAGATTCACGCCTCAATCTTACACAGCATTGCGCAGCAATAACTCCCGATTTTGTGCACGTACATAATACAAATACGACACGTGTAAGAAAGATTCGCAGCTAATAAAGGTGTTACCGTTTTCATCCACTGCATAGACTGATGTCCGGCCTACTGACACCTGTTTGAGCTTCTGTGAAGCCGGAGAGGGAATATGGTACCAGCAGTCTCCTGTAGGCAGAGATAGACAATGAGAGAAAAAGAAAGAGAGAGAGAGAGAGAGAGAGAGTGAGTTGAGGCACAACATTCTGTGGTTTGCCTGCAGTATATAACAGTGTATGACTTGCATAAAACTTTTCTCCTTTTTACAGAACCTGGGGTTAAGTTGCCAGAAAGATGAATATTACATACAGTGTAAAGAATGTTACAAAACTACTAGGGTTTTTTTTTTTCTTACGCACTAAAACCCAGGACCAAATCATGTTTATTTGTGTCAGTGAAGACTGTAACTGTAGATGTTCAGTCTTTCACTCAGTCCTTAATCTTCTGTATAAGGTCCCTTGTAGGAACTGTAGAAAAGATTCCAGAACTGTTGGCACAGAAGTGCAAAGGAAACAAACTGAAGACTTACACAATTATTACAGGTCACATACAGTGCTTTTTTTTTAGTTGATTTAAAAAAAAATCCCAAAAGATGTATTTTGGTGTATTTTATGAATGTTAACTCGCACTCATGTCGAAATGCAAAACTCCTTCACCAAATGTCAGATCTGCAACAGAGGCATAAAGGCGATAAAGAGAAGCTTTGCTAATATGAATGAAGAGGGTGTCACCTGCAGGGTTTTGGGATGACACAGCTCCCCTGTAGAATGCTGAGCCATCTCTGGCAATAGCCCACACCTGATACACCCCTCCTATGCAGATGGACTTGAAAGGCTGGTCCGTTCCTACATGGAGCCATGATGTTCCCTAGAAACCCAATTTAAGATGTATATTCATTCAGGCTGCAGATATTTTCTTTAATCATTTTTACAATGCTACTGAAAAATATATATTCACAACAAAACATAGTAAATTATGAGAAAAAATGATATCTTACAGCAGGTGTGAGTGAGGAGACCCCTAAACGGCAAAGCACGTCTCCTTTATTGCTGATGGCCCACAAAGGCACCTGCTCCACTATGGTCTTTGGGCTACATGGCAAAATTGTAACATCACTCAGAGGGATGGGTGGGACTTCCTGCCATGGCCCGGTTGTTGTGAGTTTACACTTCCTGTACAGAAAAAGTGAAACCACAGTGACATGGATTGCCCCAACTGTTTGACAGATCATCAAAAGTTCTTAATAACAACAAGAATGTGTTAGCCAGCCATAGAGCAGTGTTAGCTAGCAATACTATCTGGATGGGAAGGAAGGTCTCTCCTAATCCAAATAATGGCAGAGTTAACACTCTCCGCAGGCATTATAATAAAAACATATAGCAGTTTGAAAATATGCAGTGGATGGATACATGACAGTATATTACAGTATGTATTATACTACAAATTTCTTTGTAGATTAGGAATAATGAATGGGATATAGAAACTTATTAACCCTATTGATATAAAGACTAAGTAGGGTTTTATTTTTATGAAGAGTTTTAATTTTAATAAGCATTTAGTATCTTTTTCAACCATAAAATATTTGATTAAATAGTAAAGTTTTTACAAACAATATCCACATAAACACAAAGACCGAGAGCTAATAATACCTGGCCCAGCGCCTGCGACGGACAAAGTCCTTCAAGGTTTTATGACCGTGGTATGACCTGACACAACAAATAATGTTGTTAACAAAAACATAGTGTGCCAATTTAGAGATCACATTACAAGGATGTAGTATAATGAATATTTGCAAACATACGCAGGAAAATCAGCTGCATACTGCCAGCCCTCTCTGTCTGTTCCTCCAACTACACTATAGTCGATAACCCAGTCTGACACCTGCCAATCAAACAGACATGCTTACCATACACGCTACCTCACATTGTAATATGAAAAAGAAATAAAGTCATACATATTATCAGAATAATAGTCCAGGAAACTGATAGCTAGCGAGTAGTTTCACAAACCCATGTCCAGTGAGGAGAGGGGGGTTTAGTGTTGGCTT
The DNA here is from genome assembly GCF_019097595.1 of Hemibagrus wyckioides. Taxonomy (NCBI): domain Eukaryota; kingdom Metazoa; phylum Chordata; class Actinopteri; order Siluriformes; family Bagridae; genus Hemibagrus; species Hemibagrus wyckioides. The sequence goes on along the minus strand of NC_080722.1, from coordinate 16,806,434 downwards.
TGGTACACTCTTGGAGGCCTGAAGCATCACTCCACATGTAGCGATCTGTAGGGAGCCCCCTGCAGGATACACACAAGACATACAGCGAGTGTGCACACACTATTACATCACCAACTGTGCAAAATGGCATTTACCTGTTTGTGTAGCCAGTCACAGGATTCCAGCGCTGGTTCTCATAAATATACACATTCTTCACATCAGACTGCGTGTAGATGTTATCTGTGCTGCTGGCAAGTCCTGGATATGAAAGATAAGGGTTTTTTTTTATATAAACAAATATCTGCAGTTTTTATATGTGGATGCACTACAAGTACTGTGTTAGAAAAATAACTATAGAGGCTGATTTACCCTGAAAGATGCCACCCCCGTAGCCGCCTGTGTGGACCCATGCTGTGTGGTCGTAGCCGATTCCCCACACCACTCCTAGACTATTACACTCCACAATTCTCAGGTGCCCTCCAACCTGACGCCAAAACCTGCCCAATAATGAAACTGCTTGATTACTGATTAGTAATCAACTGTAATCAACACATTCACACAGCATGTCAGGTAAATGTTTCAACTCTCCCACACCCAAAACCTTTAAAATGGGCTTATTAAGAACAGCTCCATTGCTGCTGTAATTCCTTGCATAGTAAAAGTACAATGCTTCCTGATTTATTCTCTAAAATGTTCTTGTTATATCTGCATTTACATTGCAACAACCCCACCTGACTATTCACTCATCAACTGTTATTAAATAAGGGGCTGGGTCTGTAATTATACAGTTAACTGCGTAATTATTGGCACCCTTCAAGAAAATCTGCAAAGAATGATATCTTGATCAATATCTAAGAAGTAATATTTGAAGCTTAAACATAAGTTTTGTTTTTTGCTGAACACTTATTTAATAGTTGATTTTGTTCTGTGGATATTTGGAGATTTTCTTTGCTTTCAGCAGTGTCCTCCTCATTATATGACTACGAATGTTCTTTCTGGCAAATACTTCATTATATGGCCATGACTGCGCCACTGTATTTTTTTTCACCCATTAACCGTCTGTGTCTTTTGTGATGATTTTGCTCATAGAGGGAAAAAAAAAACTTGTTCAACCATGTGGTCAGTATATTGACAGTGAAAGCATTATCTGGGTTTCTGGCAAAATCTCTGGCAAAGCGTTCCTGATCATTTTTTACATAAAAATAGTATAGTTAAAACCTTGATTGAAATAGAACTAGAGAGAGTTGTCATAGATCATAAATCATCACTAAATGCATGCATTATTCATTGCAGCTGATAAAGGGTGCCAGGAGTCACCTGCATTGTATCTTTCAGCCTTGTTCAATAACACAATACCTAATGATAATAATAATAATACCAATAACAACAAAACAACAATAATAATCTTCATCGTCGTCATCATAATAATAAAAAGCATGCAGTCCAGGAGTTTGGAATAGGAGAAATGGCTCACATTTGGTCACAGGGTGTGGGGTAAGGTGAGGCCTCCAGCCCTGGTGTGGGCTCACTGACAAAAATGTCTCCTTTGCAGGTAACAGACCAGATAGCCTGCTTTGAAGGTGGACCCTGGATGCCACGGGAATCACAGCAGGAAACGCTGAGCAAGGCCAGCTAGGGGAGAAAAAAAAAAAAAAAAACACAGTGTCCCTCAAAATGTAGCATCAGCAAGATAAACACGGTCTGCTACTTGTCGAGGGATTCCTTCCTAAATGGTCACTAAACAAGATACCACATGTCAGGGTTTAGGCAAAGCTTTTGTCACAAATACTATACTCCTGTGAGAGGTGTAAAGCTGCCAGACTGAACATTTACCAGCTATCGGATTCCTACCTCGCTCTTTCATTATACTTCTTAACAATGAGTGAATTTAGAAGTTCTGTTTATAAGCACTGTCTCTCCTTACCCAGTCATGCATCTCCAGCTCAGTGGCAGCAGCAAGACGGATAGGCCACCTCTGCTTGGTCCTCTCCGGTGTGTAGATAGCAAACGTGTGCTTGGAGTCGTTCAGTACCGGTACCATGATGGTGACTTCATTAATGAATGCATGTAGGTACTGAAGCAGGAAGCAAGAGAAAGGACACTGGTTCTAAACACTACATCACTTTTACACAGTTGTCTTTTAACAGATCTAGGAATGTGCTGCAATTTTTTGTGGGGTAGGCTACTTAAACACTGGACATGGTATTCAACCCAAACTTTGTGGAGAAGACCTGGCTGATGTGTGGGAATCACCTTCTTTTCATCATTAAAGGTATAGTATATGAACAGGATGCCATCCTTGTTGCCCTCAGCTCCTGAGAATTGCTCCAGTGCAAACTGCACATCCAGCCATTTGTGAGGCTTCCAGTCCCTCCACCACTGCATGGAGCCCTTTTTCACCCAAACAGACTGAAGGCATGAAACGAAAAAGAGAAGATTAGAGAACTGAAATATAATGCAAATACAGAAGAAATTCAGACTTTTAGTTTTAGAAGTTAGTTTCCCTGAAAGCAGCACCTGTTCAATGGCCTGTTCATAATGTTTAAAGTTTTCCATCTCTCGCTTGGACCTCTCGCTGAGCTGTTCCAAGATCTGCTTGCGCCAGGCTGCGGTCTGTGCGGGTGTGATGGAGAGTGACATGGCCTGCATAGAGGTGGCCAGAGCTGCAAAGAGAATGTGTTACACTGTCAAAATTGCACAGACACCTAGCTCTGTCTATATGCAATAATTGAATACAGAAAGGACCAAGGCTATATTTTGTGGAAAACTATATGAACTTGAAAACAAGTAAACTAAACATCATAACAGTTACTGAGTAATATGCTATTGTAATAATAAGACAAGAAAATTTTAAAAAGGTATCAAGCAGCTTTAACCACTGAATAAAAATGTTTTTCTTGCAGGTCCTGTGCCTCTTACTGAATGACCCTGGGTATTTAATCTCTAAGAGGAAATGATTGTTTGTCTCATGACACAGTTTTAGGAGATATTCAATGTCAAAACACAGGGTCAGAACTCTAATCAGTGAGCTATCACTGCTACTACTGTGTTAATTTAATTGTTTTGGTGATGCTTTTAAACAAAGTGACAGTTGAGCAGTAAAGGGTTAACAGCCTTGCCATGTTCAAGACCCAAGACCCAGGGATCTGAACTCACAGCTTTCTGATGAATCCGGAGGGCTCCGGTCTTAACCACCACCCAATATCTAAATCCTGTAAATATAAATACAAATACAAAAACTGCTAATACCATCTGAAACAAATAACTGACCTGTGGAGTTGAACCAGGGAAGTTGGGAGTGGGAGTCAATATAGCAGCCTCCTCCACTAACCCAGGCCCACAACGGGTGATCGTCAGGCCCGTATGGCTCCTCCATGCCCAGGTTGTAGGTAGCTACAGATGACAAGCTGCAAGTATCAGCAGCATCCCCACCGGTTCCCACAGTCAAGTGTGTCTGAGCCTCCTCCAGGTCCACGTTGCTCCACTGGTGGTCCGAATGTCCTGATTGGCTAGAGGGAAGCAGCACATTTGTAGCAGCCTTTTCCTTTCCCTCTGTATCTCCCTCTGCACACTCCTCCTCGGGAATGGATGCGGCCTGAGTGAGGCCGCGCTGCCCAATCTGACCTTCTCTATCAGACACCAGCTCTGAGATGAAGCTGTCGCTGGTCACTTTGGGGATTCGTCTTTTAGGGACCTCATCGACCTCGGAGGAGGACGGCACGTTTTCTGCTGCTGCTTTCTCTGTTTCACAGTCCACATCACTCAGGACGGAGGCCTGTGACTGCAGACGGACCTCGCCTCCAAAAAAACATCCGGCACTGCAATGCAAAAACATCATGCCATTGATGCTAAGACATTTCAAACAACATATTAGCTTACATTATGAAAGACTGCAGCTGGTGGCCAGAACTGTTGATTATTCATTTAGTATTCTGAAGGCCAGTCAATCAGTGTCACTGCTGACACAAAGCGTGCTGACAGCTCCCCCAGGCTTCTGCCACTGAAACAACACTGCTGTCCTTCACTCACCTCTGCAGACTGCTAGCACTGGCGCTGGAGTGAGAGCGCTCAGAGTCTCTGGGCACAGACACAGGTACCCAGGTTTTCCCACTCAGCTCACTGACCGTCACACCCTGGCGGAAATGCACCGCCCGGTCCTCACTGCTAATGCCCCAAACCTGGAACATAGCAACATGGTCAGAAAAACATCATAGCCACTGCATACATGGTGCACTGCAGCTCAGCGGTGCTTGTGGGATATTAGGTGACTGATATAGATCGAATTTAGATTAAATTCATTCAATTCTGCATGGTTCTGCATTGATAAAATGGACTATAAAGGAATATTACAACATTTTAAAGCATTTCAACGTTATCTGCCACATCTATAGTGCAATAATTTCAGCTGACTGAATACGTTTTACGAAGAATCCAGTAAAACAACAACAACAACAAAAAAAAACAGTTTCAATCTAGTGTTGGAAATCTGGGTGAAATTTGTTTAGATTTTGTTTAGATCTCATGTTTCTCCTTCTCATATCCTTATAATTTAGTGTCTTTTTGCAGTTTTGAAATCCTGTGGTAACTAACTGCACATAAACTTTCCATGTGATTTAACAATGATAAAGTATTCTTTTAATAGGTCCTTACAGAAAGAAGAAAGAAAAATAAATAAATAAAATAAAACTCAATTTTTAACACCAAGAGTACTAATGACTGAATTATATTTCTTACTAAACTAAAATAAATTAAATTAATAAATAAAGAGGTTTACTTACTTCATAAAAACTATTTTAATAATATTATAATTACAAGTTTCTTAAAAAATTACATTAACAACTAAAAAGGTTTACTTAGTTCACAAAAACTCTTAATTATTATGTTTTAACAAGTGCACTAAAAAACATCATTCAAAATCTGCATTAAAAGCACATTTCTAACGCCTAACCTGGTCATTAAGGCCCACGTTAATCATCACCATCTCCCCAACCATCCCAATCCAGCCTGAGCCACATGGATTGTGAGAATTCACACCACGTCTAAACCAGACCTATTATAAAATATAAGGGGGAAAAAATCAATAGTGTTAGAAGTTAACAGCTGGAACCGACACAGCAAATGAATAAAGAACAAAGGGCTGTTCAGTCAGTGACTCAATGTCTGATTCTTGTCTTACTTTATGATCTTTTGTCACAGCCCACACCACATTGACGCCCACTGCTACATGTATAGCTCCGACTTCTGGGTTTGGTGATTCAACTACTACCCATGTAGTACCTTTAATTCAGAATTATTTGTTACATAAAAACAGCATAAATACGATCACCTATACATTTATCACATACGTTTACTTATGTTACAGTGTACTAAAAGTATTGTCATGTATACTAACTCACCTTTAGGGCAATCTCTGCTAATGCCCTCTCGGACCAGGAACTGGCCCTCCCACAGGACCCCCCAGAGAAGATCAGCTGGCCCACAACTGATCTGCACCACCTCACCTGGAGTAGGAACCTCCTCCCACACCGAGCCTTCAGGGTTAAAGTGGTTGATGCCATCCCGGAACCACACCTACACCAAAACACGGCGAGTACACATGATACAATCGCATCTTATACAATGACTTAAAAATATCCATTATACTAAAAGTCGAAATGCAGACCCTCCCCTGCAGAGAGACAGCCCAAAGAGAAATCTGCCCCCTGGGCTCCTCTGTGATCTCCCAACCACCACAGCTTATATCATTAAATGGGTCTGGCAGGGAACCCGTCTGCTCTGAGGGGATCTGATGACACATAGCACAAAAAGAAAATAAGCAAACATCCAAGCATTAAGCCGGAAAATAAGAGCCAGTTACACACACACACACACACACACACACCTTAGCCCAGGTGTCTTGTGACTTGTACCTCCGGTAGCGCACCCATCGCCGACGTCGCACACAAGAGTTCCACTTCTTGTCTTTAGTGTAAGTGGCAGGAAAATCAATAGCATATGTCCAACCCTGCAAATGTGCATTAAATGAGCTCTAGCTACAAGCACATCAGCAGCTGATCAAGCACGTTCACTTACTCCTTTCTCCGTGGGCTCCCCTCCAAAGTTCTCGTCCACGTACCAGTCAGCCTCCCACTCCCAGTTCTCGGATGGAACCTGGAAACCGTCCAGGGGCTGATGCTGCAGCCCCGTCACATCACTCCACTGCCAGCGATCGCTAGGCAACAGGCGGTCTGAGAAACCATCCACCGGGTTCCATCGCTGCCACAAAACACACCTCAAACAAATGAGACAACTTTCTGTGCACATGCCGTACGTGGTGCTCACTCTGGTTAAGGCTTACCTGATTTTCATAAGTCTCTTCCCGGAAGCGAATCGGTACCTCGCTGGCGTGGACACACAGGTAAACGTTATGATCACAGGCGATGCCCCAGCAGCACTGGAGCGCAGCTGTGACGCGTTTGAACTCCAGGTGAGCATCACGGCACTGTTCCCACTGCTGACCTGCTGTCGACAGGCTGTAAACCCTCCCATACACATCTACAGCCCACAGCAGGGTGCTCGGCATGGTGCACTCTGCAACACATACACAGCCTGCGTTGTTTACAGAGTAGAGCTGGTACTGCCCTTATAACTAGGCTTGGGTTTTATTATAGGTCACTTAATAGCTGTCACATGTTCTGTACAGTCTCATGTTCTGCTTTCCACTTTCACAGACACTAACTGGAGAGTTTTTACTATAAAAAAAAAAGAGCAACTTATGACTCTGATTGTATTAAACGCCTGCTCAAAGATATAGACTCCTCTGATTATCTCGTTAAAGTCCCTCTGCTGTTTGGTCACCTCCTTGTTAATGAAAGATAAACAAAAACAATAAAGCTCAGATTTAGCTAACGGATATTGTCCCAGAGGCTTCATATGAAAAAAGATATCACCAAAAACAAGTCTGAGGATCGGAAATAACACTAACTTAAAGATAGAATAACAACAGAGCATCACGTGATCTCCTTAATGATCTCTATCTCGTTTATGGAGCTGGTAATACAGGTTATTGATCTCTGTGACAGCTGATGAGGAATTAAACAACTGATGCAAATAATATAATAATAATAATAATAATAATAAAGCACATACTTGCCAGAATAGTACTGAGAGAAATGTTAGTGTTTATACAATATTTATGACAGGACTATCTTCCTGGAAAACACAGACTACAGGAGATAACGCTAACTAAGGATATAGCAAGACAAGATTTTAGCAAAGCCCTTAAAAAACAAGGATTCCCCACTTATTAATATCTGCAGTTATCTCACTTACCTGGACGTTATCTGACATAAGGCTGCGAATATCCGCTGAGATTATTCATAGGCCGGCTGTAAATGAATGGAAGCTGCTAAAAACTGATCTGCTATTTCCCACCACCTCTTCACTACTAATCCCCAACCAGGAAGTAGCCGAGCGCGGTGACAACGGACGAGTGTCAAATTACTATCAAAGTGCACTAGATAGGGTGTAGAAGACGGTTGTTTAATACCCTACAGAGTGTACTTAGGAAGGACGGAAGGAGACACTTGGATCGGCTATGTTTTGTGTTTTGAAACTGCTGATGGCGGTAGAGAGGGCCTTTGCTGTAGGAAGGATAGGTAAATATGTTAGATAGCCAGCAGGTGGCGCCAAAGTATCACTGAACTTTCAGGAAACGCGCTGAAGTCTGGCAGTACTGTAGAAACAGCAACCTGCCTTTCAAGTTCACCCAACAACAATTATTCCTATATTTTTAGACGGTATTTATGTGTATATATGCTTTCCTAGGCTTTAGCTAACAGAAATGGTCAAAGGCTTATATGTGTTATGTTGATGTGCAGCAGTTTACAACCTAAATTTATTAATTTTCATTCAGAATATACACCCATTATGACCACCTGCCTAATATTGTGTAGGTCCCCCTTTTGCTGCCAAAACAACCCTGACCCTAGTTCCCTGAAGGAGTGTTGTGGTATCTGACTGGCACCAAGATGTTAGCAGAAGATCCAGGACATAAAGGATACTTACAGGGTGTAAAGGACCCAGGATTAAAAGGATACCTTTGAGACATACTGACCACTGCAGACCGGGAACACCCCACAAGAGCTGCAGTTTTGGAGATGCTCTGATCCAGTGGTCTAGCCATCATAATTTGGCCCTCGTCAAACTCTCTCAAATCCTTACGCTTGTCCACTTTTCTTGCTTCTAACACATCAACTTTGAGGACAAAATGTTCACTTGCTGCCTCCAATATATCCCACCCACTAACAGGCGCCATGATGAGGAGATAATCAGTCTTATTCACTTCACCTGTCAGTGCTCATAAATGTTATGCCTGATCAGTGTATATATTATTGCTATTATTATTGTTTGAAGAATGTTCATCCATCAGCGCCAAAGAAATGGGCATCTATGTTCAGGGGGCAAACACCTCAATAATACAACTTAGAAACTGGTCCTTAAATATTTGGACAGTGACAAAATTTCCTAATTTTGCCTCTGTCCATCAATCACATGCTGATCACAGTGGTTAAAGCGTTGGACTACTGAACAGAAGGTTGTGAGCTCAAATCCAAGGACCACTAAGCTGCCACTGCTGGACCCCTTAAGCAAGGCCCTTAACCCTCAATTGGTCAGTTGTATAAACAACATAAATGTAAGTCACTCTGGATAAGGGTGTCTGCCAAATACCATAAATAGAAATGTATGATTATTCTTCAATTTGTCACTTGTATGCATAATCATCATTAATAACCATAAATCAGTTCTATAAATCATGAAAATGCCAAGAAAGTAAATGTTGAGAAATAGTCATATGAAAACCTAGCTTTAATTCCAGTGCTGCTTGACAGAAAATGGCACAAATAATCAACAACAGAACAGAATAAAAAGGTACCCCATATACACGTTAAAACAGGAGGAAACTAAAATATATCTAACAACAATAATTATGACCATTCCCTATATAACTGACATTTGTTAAATTAAAATAAGAATACACATCGGCTTAACTAGGCATCACAGACTTAACCCGTTTTATTTGTTGTATATTGAACTACGCGGTCATTTCTCCCTGGTACACAGTCTACACTAGGCAGGATTCCCTTTTAAATTGGGAGAAATACACCATTATGTAACTTAAATGTGCTTTTATAGTTACCTCGTTCCAACATGAAGACACTAAACATATTAGAAAATTAGTATTTTTTTATACAACACAAAGTTAACAGGAACAGATGTTACTGCATACCATACAGAAAGAATATTGTATGTTCATCTACCATTCTAGTTCATTTGTGATATCTGCGGTTTACGTATTTATACTCACTCCTGAACAAAAGTTGCGGCTTCTAACAAATAAGGCTAGACAGGTATACCAAGAACTGTCACGGTTTAACATCTACAAAGACCAATATGGTCAAACAATGTGTTTTTTTTTTTGATAGAACATCACACTAGAAAACACTTCTGGGCTTTTGTATAAAGGAATTCAGTGGAACCTATACTAAATGCAAAACCAAGTGATCATTAAAATCCATGCAATTTCACATGTTAACTTGGGCTTGTGCTATTAAAATAGAAGTTAAATGCATTTATGATTTAGCCCTTTTTTTAATTTTAAAACTGCAGCCTAAAAAGATGTAAATGAAGAACCAAAATGAGAATGAGGGCCAAATTGACATCTAGGTTCATTCTGGACAGCGTTAGATGACTGGCGCCGATCTGTCGTTTGTTACTGTGGGCCGCAGCCTGACCGTAGCGAAGGGATTCCCACCTCTGAAAAGAAATAGGGATTATTTGTCGTCACGCAGAGGACAAAACCAAGGGAAATTCAGCAGAAACCATGTTCTCAGAGCGATACTCACCCAAGAAATGGAGGCTTGGATGTGCCATTAGACAACGACACCTAATGAATAAAAAACATCATAGCTGTTAGTGTTATTGGCAGTGTTTCAGTTGTGGTCCCAGGCTCTGTGCAGGCTAAGCAAAGCTGCCCTGTCAGACTGGTTGGATTGGAATATCAGCTCATTGTTCTCTTGGTGCTGTTGAGAACAACTGACGCCAGGAGGCACAACAATATTCCATGATCTACAGAAGTAAAGAATTTTGAAATCGGGAAAAGAAAGCAAAATGATGGTGAATTGTTAAGATTTTTCTTTACATGTTTCTGTCAGCTGGTTAACATGACTGACTTAACATAATGGAGGTTAAAACGTCATCACCACCAGGAAGATCATGTGTCTGATTTTGTTCAGCTGACCTGGAAGTTAAGAAACCTGTTGAGGTCAACTGGCTCCTAGAACTAGTTTTAAGAAACCTGGCGTTAGAGCACATTGTGTCCATTAGGGGGCAGAATGATGCCATGCTCTCAGATTCTGGCCCTACTCGTTACCCAACAATCTACATTCCCAGCCAACTGGCAACATAAAGTGGACTTTCTTGCGCCTTGCATTTCCAGCTTTTTTTCCATTTCTCCCAGAGCCAGGGAGTCAGGCTCAACAACTATCTTTTTGTAGAGTACAGAAAAAGTGCAGCCATACACACCTGCCACTGAAGTGTGTACTGAAGATGTTGATGTGCTGGAATCTAACACTCACCTTATTGTCCTTCCTCCTCCCATCCCCTCCCCTCTGTGTATGTGTGTGTGTACAAAACCAGGCAGGGAACATTTTTCACATGTCTGTTTTTTATATTTTTTAATTTGCACAATGGCAGCAATGCAAAGGATTCCTCAAACCTTCACTTGTTCCCGTAAAACTAAGTTCATGCAAAGGTTTGTCTGTGTTTATCTTACTTTCCCCTATTCAAGTCAAACTTAATTCTGCAATAGAAGAACTGACTTATTTAAGCTGGCTTGTTTTGGAGCAGCACTGTGCAGCTGCAGAGCAGATGGCAGGTTTCAGGTTCATCCCCAGAGGGAAACTTGACCTATAGAGGGACTGTCCCCTTTGAGTTTTTTTTTTTTTTTTTGTTAAACATGTGGACCTTAGAGGACATTGTGCCTTAAGCATTGAAAGAGGCATTCCCTGTCATTGTTTTCTAAACCAGACAGACTTAATAGAGGAAAGATGGACTGGAGAGTAGGTGTGGGTTATACCGTGCTCTGTAGTGAGGGGGTGGAGGGCTTCCTGAATGAGTCACCATAGTCAGGGGGAGGCAGAAACACAGGCTGATCGTCGTCCTCCTCCTCCTCCTCCTCATCATCAGACTGCTTAGAGAGATCTGCCACATTCATGCTGTGCAAAGGGGATGCACACATACAACAGGTTGTATAAGCATAACAATTTAATCATTTCTTTCAAACCAGGTACTGGGATAAATGTAAAAAAAAGAGCATATTTATATAATAATATAACCATAATTACTTATTAAGCAAAGAGACTTACAGTTTTGGCATCACAGACTCACTGTATGGTCGGCAATAAGACGATGGAAACCAGCCTTTTCTGTGAAAATAACCATGATGGATCAAAAAAAATAAATAAAATGGATGACATTATTTATATATATATATATATATATATATATATTCACACACAAATCATGTTTGATAAATACAATAGCTGCATAAATAGAAAGATGCAATCATTATCGAGAACAAGCGAGTCACTGTAGAGGTGCGTTTCTCCCACCGGTGAGAGACATGCATTAAGCCTTGGTTGCTTAGAAACTGTCTTATATAGAGAAAGTCAATCGTAACTTTGAACTAGAGTGCTTTAAACCTGCTTCAGTAATAGCAAGACACAAAGACATTTCATTTCTCAAAACGGTAATGACAACATAATGGCTTCTGGGAAAAAAGTGTGGTCAAATTGTGATAAAGGGCAACTGTGCCTAGACATGTGGTAGCCACACTGCTTATTTCCACTTGTTCCTTTTCCAAAAAAAGACTCCAAAAAGCACCAGTAATTGCACTGATGTCTTTAGTGAGTTATGGCTTCATAGCATCTTCACTGGCGTGTTCATAACCATTACATCTACTTCCTAATAGAGCTAAAGAGTGGATTTCAATATAGCAAAAACATCCTCTTGAGGTGTATAAGGTGTATATGTATTTCGTTGTTCTATGACTTTAAACTAATTTTCCATTATTAGGTGATTTTACTAGACATAATTCGAGCATGGATTATTCAGTCACATGTTGCTTGTGCCTTTTAGACACAAAACCCTTTTGTTCACCCAAAACTATTGCGAGATCATTAGAAAATCCACGTAACTTCTTACAAACTCCAGTGTTAGCTGCTGTACACGTGGCTGTGGTTTACTCCAAGTCTGTTGTTGAAATATTTTACATTTCACTTTTAGTTTTCTATTATTGTTTTGTTGCTTTCCTTTCTGAATCGAATGCTTTTGTAAAACATATTCCAACACAGCTGATATAAACCAAAGTACAGAAACTTGAATGAGTTCAAACCTGCATTTTCAACATAACCTGGAGCTTCATGTCTGTGCCTCGTCACTGTGACCAAATAAATATCTTGTAACAGCAGTTGTTCTATCATCTTAAATCACTAAATTACCAGTAAAATAAACGCAAATAAAGTTTGTACTAGGCCGACAAGACAAGATTATTGCACACGAAGTTGCTTTCGGTGTGTCAACTTTCAAATAAATCAGTGCTGGTTACAACATATCAAAGCTTCAACTTTTAGCTTCTTTTCAACACTCCATTGCCTTGTCTTTAGACACATAGTGAACAAAAACGAAGAGCTGAGAGAGACATCATCTTATCCTCTGTTTCTATCACAAAGTTTGTTTGAATCACACTTTGTGCTCTCTAACTATAAGTCAAGGCACTAGAACATTCATTCTATCTTTTGTATCTGTTGGATCTCTGACATACCAAACATACCACACCAATTTCTGTATGCATTTTAGAAGCTCAAAATTGATGATGTACAACCAGTCTTTCCACTTCTTGTTTTTTTGCCTCAGATGATCTTGCATAATACATCCAAAAGCAAAAGTTAGATACCGACTGACAGAAAATACAATGCACCATTTGTGCTGGAAAAGCTCACTAGGCATTGACAGACACACACCAAGCTTATGCTGTAGTTAGACTTACTGCCCGGTTTTGTCCAGTTCCCCATAGAGCCAACCGTCCCTCTCTTCCTGAATCAGTAAAGTGATTATTTCTCCATCGTCGAAGCTGAGGAGGGACTCGTTGTTTCCTGCTGTGTGTGGGAAAATGGTCTGCACTCGTGGCTTCTTCAATAAGTTCATGTCACTGGACATAGATGTGGATCTGGACATGCTATCGAGACTGTCTTGGTCTGTTGGTTTCAGATCACAAAACGTACGTTAGTTCATTCTCATTCAAATTCCCGTAACATTATTAAGTAGGACAAACCAATTTAAATGCAGTGGGAAAACTTGAGTCAAAGAAGCTTATTCGAAAACAGTACACTATATATTATTATTACTATATAGTCTCTGTCTTGCCTGAGTAAGGCTCTGGGGACACGGGGCTTCTGGGGATCTCCTGTGAGAACATATTTACCAACGGACTGGTCTGAGCCTTCAGTGGTGGGGCTGGCGGAGGAACCATGGGGTCAGAATTCTGAGAGCAAGAAAAACAGAAGAGGAGATTGTGACAAAATTGTGACCAAAAGTTTGTGGACACCTGACCTGGATCATGCGCATATGAGGTTCTTTCCTAAACTATCACTACAGTATGGAAGTCCCAAGTGCACAGAATGTCTCTGAATGCTATATCATGCTCTTGTGGTTGAATGAACACAACCCTCCATAGCCACGTTCCATAATCTATTGGAAAGACTTTCCAGATGAGTGGAGGTTATTATAATAGCAAACAGGGAACTAAATATGGAATGGGATGGTTAAAAAAAGCACATACTGGCATGATTATGAGATGTACACAAACTTTAGGCGATATAGTGTACATATGATCTTCATAATTTGAAGCCCCACTCTTAAACACTCAGTACTTTACACCAGATAAACCAAAAGCATGAAACCATTAAGGAAAGTGTAGCGCGCGAGACCTGGAATGAAGAGGGCTGTATGTATGAAGCAGCCTTGAAAGCTACTGAGACAGACCAAGAAGAGCTTTTAAAATAGTTTGCAATGATAATTAATGCTTGATCGATCTACTACACTCAAAAAATGTTACGTTAACCCTTTTCAATTAACAAACAGATAACTTTCTTAAAGAGAATATCCTGCTTAATCATCCAGGACACATACTCACCCTGTTAAAGTGATCCAGGAGAGGTGATGACTTGGGAGAGTTGGAGATCGGGGTGCGTATACCCTCAATCATGGTTATTATGGTATCTGGCACCTGGAGGGCATCATTGCACTTGCCCTGCCAACTAGGGAGCTTCAGAGAGAGTATCTCCTTCGCCTGAGAATCATGACAGAAGACAAAGGAACAGGAGAAGGCCACACAGAAAGGTTTTATTGGGACTGAGTGTATAACACCGCTACTTCTCCATAACTTTTGGCTAACTTCTTGGCTAATCCTTTCAAGTGAGAAAGAATTTTTTTTAAGATAAATAAACACACTATTCAAATGACTAAAGAATATTTCAACCAGTGTGTGGTTGTACGAAGTTCAGTGATCGATTAATTATAAAATTGTGAGAAAAAAATACAAATGCTTATTTGTCTACAATTGAGTGTAATGTTCGACTAGACTCTGTCATAGAACTAAATTTGTTTCAGTGGAAAACTTATTTCCACAGAGCTGCTAGAACAAAGCTGTGCTTTAAAAAAAGGATTCATTAATGTTTCATAAACCTGAGAAAATGCCAAAGTCACATGGCACTTTAAATGCATTATAAATGATAATAGGGCTTACTTTGTCATGAAACTCTGCCATCTGATAGGAGAAGGTGCAGTGTTTGTCCACCAGGAAGCAGAACCTCCTCTTCTCCTCCAGCAGTGCCTCCCTGCAGCCGTCTGCTATGAACTTTTGCATGTCTGTCTGCCGCGAAGAAATAGTCTCCAGATACTAAAGACCAAAGTTAGTTCGGCAAATTATTAAGAAACATTGCAAACAGTCACACACTGTTCTGTGTAACATCTGTAGAACACAGCACAAAAAAATTATCTATAATACTGTCCTTAACTAGGATAAGCATGAATATATTTACACCATATCTCTCACCCCCCAATACCAACACAATCATTATTCAGTGACTAATGATGTCTGTAGACAGAAGACCTCCACCACCCACTGACTAACAACAAACTCAGTGAAGCTAAGCAGCAGATGAGAAGCAGATCTCCAGTGTTCGCAGGATTCCCCTTCCTATTATCTCGCTGTGGCCGTGTTGTCATAGTGACCATGCAAGTGGGTTCTCTCAGGTGTTGATTTCAGCCTCGTCACAACCTTTTACCTCATATCTACATGAGGGGAACCTGACAATATTGACCTCTGCGGTCTCTTTGTGCTGATCAGCCAGAAGTACATTTGACATTCGGTAAAATTTTAATGAAGAGTGGGTTGGTTATGGATTACAAAAACTATTATTAATCCAACAGCCCAAAATAAACTTTTTCAGCCTTGAAGAACAGATGCCCAGAGGGCTGAAAGAATGGGGAGATTCAGTAAACTTTTCTTGAATCTGTCGAGTTATGTCTTTACTAAATATAGCAACACTTTCTGCACTTCTTCCACTAAAAGTAGAAGCACTCTCCACAATAGCCAAACCTCGTCGTCATCTTTATTGACGTCATTTCTGTTGCCTGAGGGCAGTCAGCACTCCTTCACAGAACGAATCCACCCATGCCACAGAGTTCCTGATGTTTGCAAATTGCATCTCAAGCTATGAATTTTTTTTATTTTTATTTTTTTATTAAAACACAGCTATAAATGTTTTAGATGGAGGCACACCTCATCCAGATTGGAGAACAGCGTCAGCGTCACAGCGTCAGCGTGCGCACAATGAATTCAACACAATGCCATTCACGGTGTCATTCAACACAGTGCCAAGTCTCGTACTATGAACGGAGAACATATTACGTAGTATAATATAATTATAATGAAAGGTAGTAAACAGTAATGAATATCCAGCTGTAAATAAATCTGAAAATAACTTCAGATGTTACAGCATGGCATTAAGATCCAAAAAAAAAAAATAAATGCAAACATTATAACAGTATGTGCCAGCTAAAGCAAAAACAAGCAGCAGCAGAGTCAGAGTGTATAATTACTGAACATTGTTACATAAAAGAAGGTATATGCTTGAATAGGAAATTGTCAGCTACAAAATAAATAAATAAATAAATTTTAAAAAATCATCAAATGCTTCATGACGGTATAAAATAGTCCTATTATGAAGGGAAAAACTGACCAGAATAAATAAATAAATAAATAAAATAGCTAACCTCATTTTGCTTCATGTCGTACTTGCTGTTATGCTTCCCCTGGCTTTTTCGCCGCAGTTTCTTCAGATCTGCCTGTGTTTTGTCCAAGGAGTCTTGCCTCATTTTATGTTCAGACTGATATCTTTTGAATGTGGCCTGAGATAAAACAAAAACCCAGTATCAGCAGGGTTGCTTATATATACATACATACATACATACACATATATATACACATATATTATATTATATTATATTATATTATTATATTATATTATATATACACACACACATACACATATACATACACACACATACACATATATAATCACACACACCCTGATCAGGCATAACATATAACACTATGAGCAGTGAGTGGTGAAGTGAATAACACTGATGATCTCCTCATCATGGCACCAGTTAGTGGGTGGGATATATTAGGCAGCAAGTGAACATTTTGTCCTCAAGGTTGATGTGTTAGAAGCAGGAAAAATGGACAAGCGTAAGGATTTGAGCGAGTTTGACGAAGGGCCAAATTGTGATGGCTAGACAACTGGATCAGAGCATCTCCAAAACTGCAGCTCTTGTGTCCCCAGTCTGCAGTGGTCAAAAGTATCCTTTAAGTCCTGTAAGTATCCTTAAAGTTCTGTTAGTTGCAAGGTGGGACCTCCATGGCAACTTACAGGACTTAAAGACT
Organism: Hemibagrus wyckioides; assembly: GCF_019097595.1. Taxonomy (NCBI): domain Eukaryota; kingdom Metazoa; phylum Chordata; class Actinopteri; order Siluriformes; family Bagridae; genus Hemibagrus; species Hemibagrus wyckioides. The sequence continues at coordinate 16,789,405 of NC_080722.1, read as the reverse complement.
TTTAGAAGACTTAAAGAAGTCCTTAAGACAGGACTTCTGCTGTTAACATGGTGCCAAATACCACAGTACACCTCCAGGGATCTAGTGGAGTCCATGCCTCGAAGGGCCAGGGCCGTTTATGCAGCAAAAGGGGGAGCAACACAATATTAGGCAGGTGGTCATAATGTTGTTATGCCTGATCATATATAGACCTAGAATAGAATAGAGCAAATGGAGCGCATAGAGCTGTGAGGAAGCAACAAAATGACTAAAACATTTAGCAGTCTAATTACCGTTTCAGTGGGAAATCTACTTACATTCATGTATTTGACATCCATATCCGTTTTCTTCTCCAGTTCTGTAATTAGATCTCTATGGAACTTTTGGAACTGATAAGAGTGAAAAATCGCTGTCATGAGAAATTGTAAACAGTCCTAACACTAACATCATAATTGTACTGCATTCCACGCACTTAAATAACTTTAACAGGAGGCATATCTTATCTGTAGTTAAATATTCACAACACTGAGAATGTGTGTAGCCAAGATATACAGATAGGGACATTCTCAAAGAAATGCTGAAGGTTAGGAATGTGGAAATATTGAAAAGGCCACGTGACCCTGCAATTCACAAACGATAAACGGACTACAGTGACAAGGATCCTCTGCAGCAGTGAAGGATTTATAACTTAGATTGTCGTACAGTGTGCAGATTGCCGAATGTCATGACCTTCTGAGAATTAGATGAATTGACTCGGTGACAAAAACTGGTTTTATAATGACTAGAAGTTTATGAAAAATCTGTGCACAGACCTTGACATATGCCGAGCTAAAAGGTAACATCAAAAACATCATCTTTCACAGAAGTCATTCGATTACTGCTCACCCAGTACTTTCTCTATTGATGGACAGAAACGGGTGAGAAAAAAAGAGAAAACGCTGCCTCTAAAGACAGAATGTTCTATTTTGAGTGAAATGTGATTTTCAGTGTCGTGCAAAGTGTGTAGTTTGCGAACTGGGGTCTGGGTGGCACAGCAGGCACTAAAGTCAATGGCACAGCTGGAGGGTAAAAGAGAAAGAAGGCAAAAGAAAGAGGGAAATAGATCTGTATTGTCACTCATGCTTTCTTACAGACTCCTCCAACTCCATCTGAACCTTCTTGTGCATATCAGAAATCTCCACCAGGACCACCCCTGCAGACAGAAATGCCAGTTTAGTACTGCAGATAAAACTATTTAACATTCATGCAGAAAATTCAGTCACTCTGGAAGTGACATATATACCATACTGTTAGATCACTGGTAATCTATCCCAAAATAATCTAAAAATATTAAACGCATCATTGAAACAAGTACAAAAACCTGGTTTAAATGATTACGTTATGCAACTATTCAGGGTTCAGTGAGTGTTATGTCAGCTTTCTAGCACTCATCTGGCATTAGTCATATAATTTAAACCCCACAGCAAACAAACAGAGGCAAGGGGCTACAGTGCGGTACGCATTAGCAGTGCTGGGCATGAACAGTGATGCTCAAATAGCAGCTACAACAACATTACCATGGAAAGGTCAGCACATTAAGCTGGTAAATGCTGCCTTTGTAGATATAGGGACATGAGGACGGTGTTTTTACTGCATCTCCATGAACAGCGAAAGCATGGATATCTTTGTCTTCCAAAGCAAGAATATGCTTAATCGTAGCTTTCTAGCATGAAAGTCAAATAGTAGTGGGAAGATCTCTGTGTAGAAGGAAATAGGTGCATAGAAAAAGTTTAGAAAGTTGGAGGTATGCATAATGAGCAAGGGCCATGCTTTCACAGATCCTCCATCAGCTTCTAGATTAAGTCCAGAACACCTGCCCTTCCTTCAACACCTTCTTTTTATCTTCTAATTACTGGTTTTTATGCGACATACCCTCTCAGCAGCCCCCACTGCTGGCAAAAACTCACCATTTTATTTCCTTTCACCTTGTTCATTAACTGATTTATTTCATGCAAAGCAATGCATAACTCCAGTATCCCAGCAACTAAATCTAAATGAATTATAGCATGTTTTATAAAATAAAAAGAAGCCTTCATTATCGCCACACATACATTATAGCACAGTCTTTTCTTCACATATCCCAGCTGAGGAAGTTGGGGTCAGAGCACAGGGGCAGCTATGATACAGCGCCCCTGGAGCAGAGACGGTTAAGGGCCTTGCTCAAGGGCCCTGCTCAAGGGCCCAACAATGGAGCTTGGTGGTGCTGGGGCTTGAACCCCGACCTTCTGATCAACAACCCAGAGCCTTAACGTTAATATAATACATAAATATAAAACACAAGGTGCACACACACATTTTTTCCATTCTTTATATCATTTTTTTTTGTTAGAATTGTAAAAATATATCATAGCCTTCACTCTCAATGAAGTGCATACAAAATGAATCTAATCTTAACACCTCCCCAGCAGACCCAGTTTGACTGATTATCCTGGCCATCAGTTTAACGCAATAAAACATTAATAAATAGAATAAGTCACTGGTCCAGGACCATCTCTTACAATTCTATATTTGGGTTACATTATCAGCTCTATGATATGTTCTGTTGTGATGTACTGTTTCTCTGAATCACCTTTGAAAAAGATGGGATGCGTGTGTAATAGCTCCTGTCAAAATAAGATGAAAAGCATCTCCCGCTCGCTGCTGACTAATGTATGTGCACACCACTGTCTTTTGTCTGATTAGCGCTCTCTCTCAGTCCTGCCACTCACTGCCAGACACATACAGCAGCTCTACTCTGGGCTAATCCAACACCCAGCCCATTATTTCTACCAGCAGTGCAAAACTCCTTTCCTGACTGAGAGTAGAGCACAGACTGCATGCTCAGAGACGTTTACTAGATGTTTCTGAGCAGCTAATAATGAATGCCTGGATTTCACTATTCGAAATGATATAGTTATTTACCATCTTTCTCTCTCTCAAAAAGAAAGCCCATCAAGCGATGGCTCGTTTCAAAAGAGGATCAATACAAATAAGCATACCAATTTAGGAGCAGCCATATGAGTAAACACTGCTAACCCTCTATAAAGACAGCAGCAGGTGGTTCTACTCAGTGCTCTGTCTATGTAAACACCATACAAATGCAGTGCTGAAAAAAGAGAGTCTATGAATTTAACAGAGAGAATTGAAAAAGAGATTTAATACAGAACACAATTGCACAACGATTTTTTTTGTTCATTCTGTACTCACAGAACAGCACTACAGAAACATGCAATATTTTCGTGTAGCATTTTAGGTGCACGTTTCTACCAGAAGCAGGGA